>NC_081557.1:228570778-228653100 GCF_022355385.1 Mustela nigripes | reverse complement strand
TCCTTGAGGAGAACACAGGCAGCAACCTCTTCGACCTCAGCCGCAGCAATTATCTGTCATATTAATGTTGTCAACATTTGCAAATGCTTACCTCTTCATTTATATAGCATTTTACGTAAGAAACATAGAAATTAGAACAGAAATACTTTCTAAGACCTATAAAATATCTCTTTAAAAGAACCCCTTTATATAGAAAACTGGACCGTTCTTTGAAAATGAATGGATTTAATTTAGTAATTACTAATAAAAATGTGTAAACAAACTCAATTTTTATTTGTTGATACTGATTAACCTAAATATTTTATGACTTCACTGACACTAAAGATATTAATCAAAATGAAATATTTTTGAAATAATGAATAAAAATTAACAGCTTTCAATTTAAATGTTACAACTGTAAATGAAAATGATTACACAAGATATTACATAATTAGGGTAATGTATATCCATGTTTTATTTGTCAATATACAGATGAGCAAAGGGTAGTTTAAAAGCTGCAATAAAGAAAAAAATGTATAATTTTGAAACTAAAATCTACCTGTCTTACATGAAAGTCTAGTAACTATGAGTGACTTACTAAAAATTCTTTTTTTGAGGTGCCTCATTAGCACAGTAGGTAGCGCGTCAGTCTCATAAAAATTCCTTTTTTGGCTCTTGCTCAGGAAATGAACAAATATTTCATAAAATTTTAAAATACTTTATTGAGATATAACTGACATAACATTGTAGAAATTTTATGTGTACAATATATTGATCTGATACATTTACATATTGCAATATGAATACCACCATAGCTTCAGCTAACACCTGCATCATGTTATATAATTATTATTTCAGCTTGTGGTAACAACATTTAAGCTCTAGTGTTTTAGTAACTTTGAAGTACAGGCATATCTCATTTTATTGCACTTCCCTTTATTGAGCTTCAAAGATAGTCTTTTTTTTTTTTGCACAAATCGAAGGTTTACAGTAATGCTGTATGAGCAAATCAATTGGTGCCATTTTTCTAAAAACATTGGCTCAGGGACGCCTTGGTGGTTCAGTGGGTTAAAGTCTCTCCCTTGGCTCAGGTCATGATCCTGGGGTCCTGGGATCGAGCCCTACATTAGGCTCTCTGTTTGGTCAGGAGCCTGCTTCCACCCCCCTCTCTCTGCCTACCCCTCTGCCTACTTGTGATTTCTGCCTGTCAAATAAATAAATAAATAAATAAATAAATAAATAAAATCGTTAAAAAATTAAAAAATGAAATAAAATAAAATTAATAAAGAAATTAAAAATTGGCTCAATTTGTATCTCTGCCACAATTTAGTAATTCTAACAATATTTCAAATGTTTTCATTATTACACTTTGTTATGGTGATCTGTGATTTTTCTTTTTCTTTTTTCTTTCTTTCTTTTTTTTTTTTTTTTTTTTTAAAGAGAGTGAGAGAATACAGCTGGGGGAGTGGGCAGTGGGAAAGGGAGAAAGAGAATCCCAGGTAGACTCCATGCTCAGCACCCACTACCCTGAGATCATGACCTGAATTGAAGTCAAGAGCCAGACATTAAACCAACTGAGCCACCCAGGCACCCCTGTGATCTGTGATCTTTGATGTTACTGGCGTAATTGTTTTGGGATACTATGAACCACACGCATATAAGATAGTAAACTTGATTAATTGATAAATATTGTGTTTGTTCTGACTGTCCCCCAATCTTCCATTCACCTGTCTCTCTCCCTGTCCTGAGACCTCCATAGTCCCTAAGATACAACAATATTAAAATTAGGCCAATTAATAACCCTGCAATGAACTCCAAGTGTTCAAGGGAAATGAAGTGTTGCAGATCTCTCACTTTAAATCAAAAGCTAGAAAAAATTAAGCTTAGTAAGAAAGTCATGTCAAAAGGTGAGATAGATTAAAAGCAAGGTCTCTAGTACCAGTCAAGTTGTGAATGTAAAACAAAAGTTCTCAAAATAAATTAAAAGTGATATTCCAGTGAGCACATGAATAATAAGAATATGAAACAGGCTGATTGCTGATATGGAGAAGGTTTAAGTGGTTTGGGCAGAAGATCAAACAAGCCACCTCTCTCCCTCCAGCCAAAGCCCAATCCAGAGAAAAACCTTAACTCCCTTCAGTTCTGTGAAGGCTAAGAAAGGTGAGGTAGCTGCAGAAGAAGAGTTTGAACCTAGTAAAGGTAGGTTCATGGGGTTTAAGAAAACATATATGCAAAAACAACAACAACAACAAAAAGAAACCTCTCTCCACAACATAGAAAGGCCTGCTGAAGCAGCAAGTGCTGATGTAGAAGCTGCAACAAGTGATCTGGAAGATCTAGCCAAGATCATCCATGAAGGTGGCTACACTATACAGCAGATTTTCAATGTAGATGAAAAAGACTTCTGTTGGAAGAAGATGCCATGTAGGACTTTCATAGTAGGAAAACTCAGTGCCTGGCTTCAGATCTTCAAAGGACAGGCTGGCTATCTTGTTACAGGCTAATGTAGGGGGGGCCCTTGAGAATGATATTAAGTCTACTCTGCCTGTGCTCTGTAAATAGAACAACAATGCCTGGATCGCAGCACATTTGTTTACAATATGGTTTACTGAATATTTTAAATTCACCATTGAGACCTAATAATAAGACCAAAAAGAAAAAAAAAAAAAGAAGAAGAAGAAGAGAGAAAAAAGGCTTTCAAAATTTTACTGCTCCTTGGCAATGCACTTGTCACTCAAGAGCTCTGATGGTGATGTGAAAAGATATTATTGTTGTTTCCATGCCAGGTAGCACATTCTCCATTCTGCAATTCATAGGTCAAAGAGTCATTTCAACTATCAAGTCTTATCATTTAAAAAGTCCATTTTGTAATTCTCTAGTTGCCATAGATAGTGACTTCTCTGATGGATCTGGGCAAAATCAATTGAAAAACTCCTGGAAATAATTCAGATGACATTAAGAACATCCATGATTCATGGGAAGAGGTCAAATTATCAACATTAATAAGAATTTGGAGGAAGTTGGCTACAACCCTCAAAATCACCTTGAGGGGTTCGAGGCTCCAGTGGAGGAAGAGACTGCAGATGTGATGGAAACAGATGTGGCAGAGAACTCAAATGAGAAGTGGAGCCTGAAGATGGGACTGAATCGCCACCATCGTGTGATAAACTTGTGATAAAACTTGAATGGATGAGGAGCCGCTTCTTATGCATCAGCAAAGAAAGTGGTTTCTAAAGAGGAAATCTACTCCTGATGAAGATGTTATAAAGATTGTTGAAATGATGACAAAAGATTTAGAATATTACATGCATCTTACTGATAAAGTGGCAGCAGGATTTGAGAGGATTGACCCCAATTATGTAGAAGTTCTACTGTGGACAGAATGCTCTCAAACATCAACCCATTCTACAGAGAAACCATTTGTGAAAGGGAGACTCAATTAATGTGGTAGACTTCATTTTTCTCTTCTTTTAAGAAATAGCCACAGCCACTCCAGCCCTTGGCAACCACCACTCTGATGAGTCAAAAGCTATTAACATCAAGGCAAGACCCTCTACCAGCAAAAGTATTAAAGTTTGCTGAAAGTTCAGGTGATGGTTAGCATTCTTTACCAATAAAGTATTTTGTAAGGTATATAATTTTTTAAACATACTTCATAGACTATAGTGTGAACATAACTTTCATATGCAATGGGAAACAAATTTTTTTACTTGACTCTATTATAATGTTTACTTTGTTTTGGTGGTCTGGAACCTAACCCACAATATTTCTGAGCTATAGCTGTATATGATACAGGATTATCAACAACAACCACAATGTTTTGTGTAAGATATCCATAACTTATTCATAATCTATTTGAAATAACATATCCTTTGTTCAACATCTCTCCAAACCCCTATCCTCAAGCTCTTGGTAACTGTCATTCTACTGTCTGTTTCTAAGAGTTTAACTTTATTACATTTTATATATGAGTGATAGCATGTTATTTGTCTTTCCCTGACTTACCTCACTGAGCATAACACATTCCATTAGATCCACCTGTGTTGTTGTAAATGGTAGGATTTTCTTCTTTTTCATGGCTGAATAATATTCCATTATGTATTTTATGTAGATAGATAATATAGATATAGATGTAGATATATATCTCTATCCAGTAATCTGTTGACAGAAATTTAGGTTATTTCTACATCCTGGATCTTGTGAATAATGTTGCAATGAACATATTTTGTTTTCATTCTCTTCAAATATATACTCAGAAGTGGGATTGCTGGATCATGTCAGAGTTCTATTTTTAATATTTTGAGGAATCTCCATACTGTTTTCCATCCTGGACAAACCAGTTTACATTCCCAATAATAGTTTATGAGCACTTTCTTTTCTCCACATCCTCACTAAAGCTTGTTATCTCTTGTCCTCTAGTCTTTCCAACAGGTGTGAGATGATATCTTATTATGCTTTTGGTTTCCATCTCCCTGATGATAAGTGATGTTAAGCATCTTGTCACATACTATTGGTCATTGTTATGTCTTCTTTGGAAAAAAATAAAAAAAGGTGTATTCAGATCTTCCCATTTTTAAAAAATTAGATTATTTGGGTTTTTTTTAAATTGAGGTATATAAATTATTTGTGGAATTTTGATAGTAATACTTTATCAAATATATGGTTTTCTAATATTTTATCCATTTCATAAGTTAACTTTATATTTTGTTGATTATTTTTTCCCTGTGCAGAGCTTTTTATTTGTTTGTTTGTTTGATGTATTTTCTCTTGTTGATTTTGTCTTTGTTGCTTGTGATTTTGGCGTCATATTTAAAGAAATAATTGCCAACACTAATGCCAAGGAACACTTTCCCTTTATTTTCTTCTGTAAATTTTATAGTTTCATGTCTTGTCTTTAAATATTGAGTTAAAAAATGCATCCTTAATACAGTCATGGTCACATACTAAACATTTGATTAATACTAGGACATATCCTCTCTTCTTTCTTCTTCATTTCACATATCTGAAATGTCTGTATGCCTAATTATATTATGCCTAAAGAACACAAGTGTAGTTAATTTTCTCGAGAGAAGAAAAAACATTTCAAATATATGTAATACTTTGTATAAATAAAAACTTCTAGCTTGATTAAATGTCAACAGATAAAAATGTGTTTGCTTAACGGAGTTCCATGGTAATAAATTCAGACTTGTAAAATTCAAGGACGTTCTTTGTATAGCTGGAAAAATTATTTAGCCTTAGAGAGGTCCAACAGCAATACAATAGTTAATTTGCTAATTGCTTTTCCTTTTATGAAAATTAGCTGGGTATAATTCAGTTATATTTAAAATAATATATATGCATTAATATAGTTGATACTACTCATGACTCATTGACTATTTGTTTTTATATTTTAGGCATTAAATATAAAAGCATATTTATGTAAATTTATTTAAATTCTGCTTAAATTTCATTTAATAATATAGTTTAAAATTAATATATAAAAATCTCTATATTGACTAATTTTCATTTGTTAATAAAATTAAAATAAAATTAAATTATGCTTAAAGTCAGTCAATCCCAACAGAGGGGTACACAAACTTTTAAAAATGCAATTTTTTAATAGATATCCATTTATCCTCACCAAACCCACGCAAAATGTATTACTGCCAATTATCCTGACCATCTTGTGCTACCATGAAGGCTCACTCAGGATTAGGATTCATCACACATAAAACAGGTGCTCTAAATATCTGAGCAAGAGAAAACCAAATATAGAAACACAGAAACAGTACTGCAAGCAGAGCGACTAGCATTTTTGCTGCCACTATAGTTGGGCAATATTGAGATATTTCAAAGGAAAAAATGCATCGGCAAACCCAAATAATTCTCATTTTCAAGGAAGGGTGGTTGGGGTAGTATTTTCATGAATAAAGGATGTATATCTTTCTATATGACTACTCCATAGATCAGAGAAAATTAATCATACCATTAGGACAAACTGAAAATGTCTGAGACCACCCTAAAATGCAAAAGAT
This sequence comes from Mustela nigripes, assembly GCF_022355385.1. Classification (NCBI taxonomy): domain Eukaryota; kingdom Metazoa; phylum Chordata; class Mammalia; order Carnivora; family Mustelidae; genus Mustela; species Mustela nigripes. The sequence continues at coordinate 228,647,104 of NC_081557.1, read as the reverse complement.
GTGAGTGAAATGTTGGAATCATGTTTAGAGCTAAGAAGGAAAAGGGAAAGTCCATATCCCTGCCTCAACCTTAAAGGAAGCTAGGCATACCCTGACAAATTATCTTAACTATCATAAATTACATAAGTAGTGGTTACATGAAATATCACCAAGAAACAAATGTAGTGATGCACAATAATATGTTTTACACAAGAAATCTTCTTGACCTAGGAAAATATCTCATAAATTTTATCAGATGTTTGATATTTCATAATCTGCTGCTATTCTCCTTTATGATGCACCTCTTTTGTATATATGCCTATTAAGTTAGGTGTCTAAAAAATTGTATTGTAGTCCTTATTTTGCTTATATCTAAGGCAAATTTCTTCTTCTACTCAGTGATTTACTTTTCCTCTGTCTTAATTTTGTACTATGATAAACAAAACTTTCTAATTCTATTGGAGACCATTAACCAATCTCTTAATTTATGGTAGTGCTTTATGGGTTTTAGGAAATCTTTTCTACCCCTAACTTTATAAAATTATTCTCCAATGTACTCTTCCAGAAGATTCATTGATTTACCTTTAAAATTTATATCTATAAACTGCCAGTAATTGATTTTTTTCTTCAATGTATAGCATAAAATTAAAAAAAAATTGCTTACTACATGTTAGAACATTGGGCATAATGTTGGAGACAAGTGTGATAAAGTACATTATTGATTCATTGACAATTGGGAGAAAATTTTTCAGTAATGGGTAGAATGGCTACTGTAGATTTTATACTCTTTTTCATATTATTGAAGCTCTCTTTTATTTAGTTTTCTGGGAGCTTTTATTTTGAATGGGTGTTAGAGATTCATGCAGATATAAAAATGTTCTATCTTCCTTATGGATTGGTGTTTTAAAAAAAGGTATTCTGAAAGAACACTCTTCATTTTTGGAAATGTTTTGACTTTAAAAGCTACTTTAAGATATACACTATCTATGCCAGCTGTCTTTTGATTAGTGTTTATATGACATAGTTTTCCCTTGGTTATAGTACATCCTTCTTGTATTTTTAATTTAGGCATATGCACATCTCTCATTGGTCACTAACCCCTTCTACCCATTCCAAAAATCTCATCATTCTACTGAAGAATCTTGTTCCATTTATATTATATACCTAAAATTTTCAACTCTGAAGTCTTCTGTTTTTCTCATTCTTTTGGATTAAATTATTTGTATTTCAATTTTTTATTCTATCAGTTTCTATTCTATTAATTATACTTTATTAATTTTTAGATATGTACTGTTAACTTATTTATTTATTTATTTATAAAGATTTTATTTATTTATGTGACAGAAAGAGAGAGAGCATGCGCAGGTAGATTGGCAGGCAGCAGGGAGGGAGAAGCAGGCTCCCTTCTGAGCATAGAGCCCGCCAACAGGCCTCCATACCAGGATCCTGGGATCATGACCTGAGCCAAAGGCAGATGCTTAACCAACGGAGTCACCCAGATACCTCTAGATATGTACTTTTAAAAATATGCTATTCTACCTGTGGATACTCTAAAACTGAAAAGGTTCTTGGTTAATTCAAATATATTTTTTTTATTCAAATATATTTTTAATCATTATTTTACAACTTCTAGGATGAAACAAGGCACATGGAACATTAAAACTTAATTTACTCCCTTCTTCACTTTTATACTATAGTTCTAATCTGTTTAAATTGTGGATATATTTAAATTCTGTTAGTTATTGCTATTATTGCACCAGTGATGTATCCATATCCTTGCACTCTGTACTGTTCTTTATTCTTTCCTACATTTCCATACTTTTACCAAAGAGCATTACTATCATTCTGTTTGAAAATTCATACCATTTAGTGTTTGTTAGAGATAGTTTCTTTTGGGGCACCTGTGTGGCTCAGTGGGTTAAGCCTCTGCCTTCGGCGAGGGTCCTGATCTCAGGGTCCTGGGATGGAGCCCTGCAGAATCCTGTAGAGCCCTGCATCAGACTCTCTGCTCAGCAGGGAGCCTGCTCACCTCCCCACTTGCCTTTCTGCCTACTTGTGATCTCTGTCTGTCAATAAATAAATAAATAAATAAAATATTTTTAAAAGTCATGCTCTATTAAAGATAGTTTCTTTCAATATTTGTATAAACAAATCATTATTTTTCTTTCAATTTTAATGGTTTTTTTGGGGGGAAGGCTACAGAATTATAATTCAATGGTATTTTCTCAGAACTGCAAAAAGTTTGTTTACTTTGTCTTTCCCATTAATTCCATTTTCCATCAAAGCTGTCAACCTTATGGCTGATTTCTTGAAAATAGTGTGTCACTTTGACTTCTGATTTCTTTTAAAGTTTTCTCCTTGTCTTTGACTCTCAGCAATTCTGCTGTTATTTTCCTGGACATGGGTTTCTTTGTGTATTTTTATGCTTGTGGTTTATAGCATTGTTTAAATCTGTGTTTTGATGTGTCTGATCACTGTCAATATTTTTGTCTGTTAGCTTTTAAAATATTGTTTCTAATTCTCTTTCTCTCTTCTTCCCCACCTCTCTCTCTCTCGTTACCTTTCCATTGCTCATGATACATAACTCTCAAATTTCCCATAAGAGGTCTTCATTGTGTGCCATATATCATATGCTAACTTTGGATTTTTTCCGTTATTTTCTCAAATGCTTCAATCATTTTTTTCTGATCTATCATTCAGTTTGCTTATCACCTTTTTAGCTATGACTAAACTGTTATGAAACCTATATATAAAATTCTCAGTATGCTAAGGTATTTCTTATTACAATAATGATCATTAGATTACCTACATATAATTTAATTTGTCTTGTACTCTAGTCCATGTACATATTACATATACATGAAATTTCCATTTTCTTGTGAATTTGTCTTTATTTTCTGCTTTTGTCTTCTAACTTGGGTTTATAAATCATGGGTTTATTTTTCCCTGCAGTATTTGGTAATTTTTAAAAATTTATTTCTTTTCAGCATAACAGAATTCATTGTTTATGCACCACACCAAGTGTTTCATGCAATACGTGCCCTCCATAATACCCACCACCTGACTCCCCCAACCTCCCACCCCCTACCCCTTCAAAACCATCAGATTATTTTTCAGAGTCCATAGTCTCTCATGGTTCATCTCCCCTTCCAATTTCCCTCATCTCCCTTCTCCTCACCATCTCCCCATGTCCTCCATGTTATTTGTTATGCTCCACAAATAAGTGAAACTGTATGATAATTGACTCTCTCTGCTTGACTTATTTCACTCAGCATAATCTCTTCCAGTTCTGTCTAGTATTTGGTAAATTTTTAATAGATGCCACACCATGTATGAAAAGTCTATGGAAAATTTGAGATCTACATGGCATTGTTTCTCCAAAGGGGATTTCCTGTTGCTTCAGACCAACAAACACATATAGTATATATAAGATATTTATATATTTGTATATTTATATACAGAATATATAACCCATTTATATTTATACTTTAAATTATATTGTTCATCCTTCCATATCAGACCATCTGGATTTTTTAAATTTTTATTGCACATAAATACAAATTTACATGTAGTAAATATAGCACAGGGTAGTTTAGAGTATACTTTACCTACTTTCCTCAATCATATAAAACCAGTAACTGAACAAGTTCATTAACAAAACCACAAAATCACTATTATTACAGTGCTGCTAACTCAACTACTATTCAGACCATTCATGGATACAACTCCTTATTCTTAATGGGTGAATTTTATATTATTTTATAAGTCTACCATAATTTAATTAACCAATGTTATGATAGTCATGTTACTTTTTGTTGTTTTTTTTATTACAATTGTCAGTGAAATTTATCTATATGGTGTATATATTTGTGAATTTATGTGAGATTACCTGTAAAATTCATTCATTGAAAATGATTGCTTATTTATACATGTTTATGTTGATAGATGTTGCCAAAATATTTTATAAAAATGTTATAGATTTGTGATTGTAGTAGTCAAAATCTTTCCAAAATGTTCTAGTATCAAACTTCACCAATTAAATAACTTCACCAGTTAAATAACTCTTTATTGATGTGTTACTGTGTATTTTATTGAGTAATTAATGTTAAATATTGTTTCATGGTATTTGTGTACTCTGTGAACTGTCTGCTTATATTTTTTTTCCTATTTTGTCTAATGGTATATTAATCTTAAAAGCACTGTATGTACTCATGAACTTAGCACTTTTTCCATATGAACTGGAAGTGCATTATCACTTTATAATTCACGTTTTGCAGTATCTTATCTACTTTCTATGAAGATTATGTTTTATGTAGTCAGATTTATTAATCTTGTTCTTCATAGCTTCTGAATTCAAGTCTTTTTCCTATCCAACAGAGTTATAAATTTATCTCCATTTGTGCTCCACACTTATTTTAGTAAATTCATTCCTGGTGATTTTACATTTTTTCTAGTAAAATGGGATTTTTCTCCTTTTTCAATTTTTATACAGCTTTAAAAATTACTCGAAGTCAATGGTGTTTTTACTTAAATACTGCATTTTCTTATTTAAAAATGTTTCTTATTGATTCCTTTATATTTTTTATTTATTCAGTTTTATCATGTGAAAATAATGATAATTTTGCTTTTTCCTGTGTAATATTTGTATCATGTTTACTTTTCATATCAAAATGTCTTGACTAGTACACCCAGAAAAATGTTAAGCGATAAAGATCAGCATAGATATCCTTGTGCTGTCCTACACTTTGATGGAAAAAGATTAGTAATTCTCCATTTAGAATGCAGCTGACATTTGATTATTTATATATCTATATCCCTATAATATATCTGTGTATATCCATGTACTAAATAAGAATCCATCTGTTCTTGTTTCATTAAATGAAAGTCAGCATTGATTCCCAATTAAACATCAGAAAACATTTATAATTTATGGAGTTCATTCATTTTTTTTCTTTTTTGATTTATTGTTCAGGTGAATTATATACATACATTTGTAATAAAAACCTTGGAATTATAAAATTTTATACATAAAATCATTGAATTCAAATTGCCAAATGAATTTTATACATAAAATTATTGAATTCAAATTCCAAATGTTTGGTAAGTGTTTTGTGTTGCTTTTTAGTAAACTGAGTCTATGGGGTCTGATTTTGTGTTTTGATTGTGTTACTTTATAGAAATTTTGGTATTTATAGAAAAGCTTGAATCTAAAATTTAATTAGAATCTTTTCCAATGTTTTTGTGCTCTGGAATATTTTCAGTAGTATCAGAATTATTTCTTTATTAAAATTTGAGAAACTTTACTTGGAAAATCCACAAACTTAAACTATTTTTCTGGTAGTTTTTTACATTTTTTTTCTCACATTTCCATCAACAAATCTATGTTTTCACATGAGCTTGAGTAGAAGCAATTCACTTTTAATGTATAATTTAAACTCTGGCATACTTCCTGAATTTTCAACTGTACAATTTCCTTTATAAAATCAATGCTCCCTTTGAATGTCTAATACACTTGAAAGACTTAATACACTCATGACCAAGCTCTTGGTATTTCTCAAACTAGTTTACCTCAGTGGCTAACATGTTAATAACCTTTGCAGAGATGTAAGTGTTGTGTAAAATCTAAAGAAGTAGTTATAGAATCTAAGTATCCTTGTACATGAACTCTGTATATCACAATATGAAGTTCACCATCTGGAGGTTAGGGCTGTTTTACACCTACTTTTATGAGAAATAAATTTGTCTTTATCATTCAATGCTTTTGTTATTTTGTGGGTTTTTGAAAAACATGAAAAAAATATCTTCACTTTTTACTTAATTTTTATTAGGTGTTAATTTTTACCTAATTTTAATTTTTTTTTTAATTTCACTCTATTGCCAATAAAAAAGAAAAAAACACATTAAATCCTTGTTTACATTATCAGATCAGAATAATTCACTCTTTCAAACCATGTTAATAACAAACTAAACTCTTTTAGACCATGTTTCAACAAACTTGATTTATATTTCTTTCTGATATACTTTTTTGGGAAATCTTTCCTCTAATTAGCTTCAGAATTTATTAAAACTTCTTACTTCCTGTGGAATTCCTTTCCTTACCATGGTTCTTTTAATTAGTCTATTTATATCACTATGTTATACTGAGGTTTGAGTGACATGTTCAGTAACAGAAAAGAAAAAAGAAAATAACAAACTTGTGGGAATTACCTAGGAGATTAATAGCACCTTTCAGCATTTCCATGACTATATCCATAGAGTCACAAACCAGGCCAGACCAAAAATGGAGGTGAACATCTTACTAAGTAATTTCTGGGGTGTACCGCCTGGGGAGGGCTAGTGCAATGGGAGGTGAAAGAATTCACCCAAGGCAGAACAAAAGAAATGTATTGAATACACTGCAAGGGAACAGCAGGAGGACAGCAAAGAAGAGACTGTGTGACATGAGGTGGTGGTGAGGGGCCACAGTAATATGGCAGAGTAAAGGAATATGGAGATGCATGGAATTTCATTCTTTTGATAATTGTGCCTGGTTGTAAGTAGCCCATAAGTTGTAAGTAGCCCATTGTTTAGGGAATGTATTACAGTTTTCCATTAAAACAGAACCAAAGGGGTGCCTGGGTGGCTCAGTGGGTTAAAGCCTCTGCCTTTGGCTCAGATCATGATCCCAGTGTCCTGGGATCAAGCTCCGCATTGGGCTCTCTGCTCCTCAAGGAGCCTGTTGCTCCCTCTCTCTCTGCCTGCCTCACTTCCTACTTGTGATCTCTGTCTGTGAAATAAATAAATAAAAATCTAAAAAAAAAAAAAAAGAACCAAAAGTATGTATATGCATGTGTATGTGTGTGTGTGTGTGTGTGTGTGTATCCACATATGTGTGTATATCCATTTATATATGAATTCCCTTAAATTTTAACACAATATTTTTTAAAAGATTTATTTCTTTATTTTAAAAAGAGAGAGAGCATGAATGGGAAGGGCAGAGAGAGAGGACAATGATCTCAAGCCGACTCTGCCCTAAACACAGAGCCCAATGCAGGGCTTGATCTCACAACCCTGAGATCACAAGATAAGATAAAAACAAGAGTGGATGCTTGACTGACTGTGCCATTCAGGAGTCCCAATTTTAGCAAATTTTTTTAATTGAAATTTTAGTTTACTTAAATTTTTGTTAAAATTCCCAAACATATTACATATTTAGATTAATTAAGGTACTTTATAGTTTTGCAAAACTATTTTTCAAACCATCCTAGATGATAGGTCTTTTATTTGGAGAAACTTAGACTGAAAATAAACTACCCAAGGTGAAAGGATAAGGATGAAATAGAGGAAATTAAACTCAGTTCTTATTACTCCCAAAAATTCCCTCTCCAATATCCTAACTTTGTGTGCAGACTTTGGGTGAGGCAAAGTTTCATATTGCTTCTCCAGAAGACTTAACTTCAATGAGATCAATCTCTGACCTCAGCATCATCATCTTTTAATAAGGATAATTCTAGTACATATCCCAGATGATTATTCTGGGTATTAATTGATTTAAGATATATACAATATTTAGGTTTTTGTTCCATAATAAACCTGTACACGTTAAGTAATTCTATCATTATTGTTAATACCATTTAATAACAGCAAGTAGCTCCAGTGCAATGCTGGTATATATTGAACAACTGACACTCCAGAAGACATAGAAAACCCTCGCTTTCTCATTTCCATTTTTTACCCACCCAACCCCCCACATACAGGTGCACTGATTTAAAGCTGCCAGAGCAACATCACCAACTGTAGAGTTGGGAAGACGTACATGTAATATGTATGATATGATTCCAGCATACCACTGTTTGGCACCATTATTTCTTTAAGCAATGAAATTAGGTTTCTTGTAAAATATACTGTGATAACTTACTTAATGTAGAGTTTAAATGTGAGCAGGAAAACAGCAGAGAACTTGCAAAAGCTTTGTAGGACAAAAACAAGTAAATTTGTGTTTCTTGCTGGGAGAGCGAGAGGAGAAGAAAGTAACAAAAAAGAAGGGATAGGAAATCAGGACACTAACAAGTGAAGAGTCAGTGGGTGAGAGACAGGAATTAACCCAAGAGTAAATGTTTGGTTGGCAAAGGATTTTTAAAAGCAAAGTTATCTAATGTTTACTCTAAGCATTTTTTTAATGATTTTTTAATGATTTTGTACAAAATATTTAGATTCTTTTATAGTTTATTCCAGTTAACCTCATGGTTTACAGCTCTTGGAATCATTTGCTAGGTACCCTTTAACATTCAGAATAAAGCTTTCCTGAAACTCTGAGACATGTGCTGTAATGTGTCGTAGGTAATGGTGATTATAAACTTTCTATAGTAATAAAATTTTTAAAACATTTTTACAAATATTCAAAAGTTTACAACTGTTCACATTATATTTGGACACCATTTTTATGGGTTTTTTTGTGGGCTTCCCGGATGTAAGCTACTGTTATCTTGGTAGTTTTTCCATTTATTAGTCAGATTCCACCATCAGAGAACAATGAGTCCTCTAGTGGCTTCCTTCAAATTTTCCCACTGGCTTCTGTTATTACTTTAGACTGAATGTATTTATCATCAGTAAAATTATTTGCCTGAATTTTAAAAACATTTAGCATTCCATTTTCATTCCACTTAATTAGCATCTCTGCAAATTTATTATAATATTGTCTTATTAAGAAGGAAGATATATCCAATTATTATTGTGTAATTAGTAATATTTGAAGTATTAGGTATTCTTACATAAAACAATGAATTATACTAATATTCTGATTTTTCCCCTACTTTATTTTATTTATTTTTGAATATCAATTGACTTAGTTTCTTTGAGCAAAATAAAACCACAATATTTATCTCTAAAATTAAATAATTATTGAATATAATTTTCATATAAACCCATGCATTCAAGGATACCAACATGGAGGACATTGGAAGAAGGCGAGGAGAAATGAGTTGGCAGAAATCAGAAGGAGAAAGGAATCATGAAAGACTGTGGACTCTGAGAAACAAAATGTGGGTTTTGAAGGGGTGGGGGTGGGGAGATAGGCAAGCCTGGTGGTGGGTATTAAGGAGGGCACGTATTGCATGGAGCACTGGGTGTGGTGCATAAATAATGAATCTTGGAACATTGAACAAATAAAAATAAAATAAAAAAATACACTTGTACAGTTTCAAAATTTGCAGAATAATTTTGATGTTACATGACTTCACAAAATGTGAAATATTTCTTATGTTATCAAAATTATACTCATCCTCAGAAGTGTATCACATGTTCAAGGAAATATTCCTCAGAATTGAGATGAATGGGACCTCCTCAGAACTCTGAATTTCAGCTCTACAGGGCCTTGCTAGTCTGCTGGGCCTGCCATAACAAAACATCATAGACTGGATGGCTTAAACAACAGACACGTACCTGCTCACAGTTCTGGAGGCTAGAAATCCAAGATCAAGGTGCTGAAAGGATGGATTTCTCATGAGACCTCTGTCCTTGTTTTACATATGGCCACCTTCTTGCTGAGTCCTCACATGACCTTTCTTCTGTACATGAACATCCCTGGTATCTCTTCCTCTACTTATAATGACAACAGTCATATTGAATTAGGGCCCCTTACAAACTCATTTAACTCATTTAACTCCCTCATTAAAGGTCTTATCTCCATAGGCTTCCACCAGTGAATTTTGGGGAACATAGTGAAATCCATTATAGGGACACTCAACTATGTTTATAGATTTCAGCTATCTGAAACTCCTCTTTTTGTTCTCTGGGTGTGGACCTGAGTTTTTCTATTATCTAGAAAACACCTCCAAACCTCATCAAGTCTTTGTTAAATTATTGTTGAATAACTAGTGTGGATTCCAACTCCTAAGTGACCTTGACACATACAGCACCCAACTAATATTGGTCTCCACAGTTTGGCTTGTCTTGGCCAGTGTGATGGTGGCTCACCTGACAAAGATGTAATTGTGCTTATCTCTTAAGCTTCAGACAATTACTATAAGAATTTAGAACTTTCCTTATGTAGCTGCTACCTCTCAAGACTGCTTTTTAAAATAAAGACTGTGGAGCCCCAGTCACTATAACCCAAAGCAGAACTGGCCAGATGAAACCAACACCGATCTAGGAGAATAAATCATTGCTATTGAGTGACAATAGGGGTGGTGGTTACTTAACATCATTTGAAAACAGTCTGTTGATGTAATACTTTTCTACATGTTCTTCCTTAATGTTTCTATTGGGTAGTTCCTTTCCACAATAATTAACATACTCACCCCAACAATACAATAGAACTTAAATCAGAGCCTGAGATCATGATTGATAGATTAATCAGAATGCCTTTCCTTATTAATAAGCTCTCAGTTGTGAATTAGCCATCATCATCATCATCATCATTATTATTATTATTATTGATCTCTATTACATGTTAAACATGCAGATTATTATTTTTTTAAGATTTTATTCATTTATTCGACAGATAGAGATCACAAGCAGGCAGAGAGGCAGGCAGAAGGAGAGAAGGAAGCAGGCTCCCTGCTGAACAGAGAGCCTGATGCCAGGCTTGATCCCAGAACCCTAAGATCATGACCTGAGCCGAAGGCAGAGGCTTAACCCACTGAGCCACCCAGGTGCCCCAAACATGCAGATTATTGAGTTCTATCTACACTTTCAAAAATCTCTGAAGTTGGCCCAGAAATTCACATTTTAATAAGCTTCATAGTTAATTCCAAATGATCCTTATAATTGATCTTCTTTCTATGAATAATTTCTGATGCTCACATTCCATTTTCATAAGTCTTTTTATTCATTTTTCTATTGTCCAAAAGCATTTACTACTTAAAAATTGATGACATTTTTCATGTTGGTATATAACTTTCCTATTAATATATACATTATTAGCCACTTTTTTTTTAAATTTTGGGGAGACAAGAGTTATATACTTATCATTTTTGCATATAATGACTATCCATAGTGTGTTTTCAGTAACTATTTGCAGAAAGACACAGATGAAGAGAAGGAAGTAAATGATAGGAATGGAGAAATAGGCTTTAGGGACAATAAGGGGAGATGTCCTGACTTGAAAGAGTCTTAAAAAGTAATAGTTCAAGGATTAATCTTGCAAACTTGGTGAATTTGTCTAAAACCACACTCACCTAATTAACATTGACAACCATGGCTCTAACAAATATGTCATTCATTTCTACTGCCTACACTTCGAAAACATGACATCTGGGCACCAGGGTGGCTCAGTCAGTTGCACGTCTGCCTTTGGCTCAGGTCATGTTCTTAGGGTCCTGGGAAGGAATCCTGCCTCAAGCTCTCTGCTCAGTTGGGGGTCTGCTTTTCTCTCTCTCTTTCTTTACCCTCCCGTTCCTGTTCTCTCTCTCTCTCACAAATAAATAAAATTGTAAAAAAAAAAGAAGAAAGAAAGAAAGAAAAAAAATAGGAAATCAACTGCATGAATAGGTGGAAACTGTCAAGCACTTCAAAGACATCGTATCATTTAACACTATTTCTTTCTTTTTTTTTCTAGAAATAATTTGGTTAGACTTTATCTCATTTCTACTCTCAGAATTTTGGATTATGATTTTACCTGAAATCTGAATTTATATATAGGCAGCATATATATGTGCATATATATATTTTTTTTTAAAGACTGAACAACATTTATACTTCATTATTCACTGAATTCCCAAAAATCTGTTAAATCTTTCTACACTCTTGCTCCTGGACTCATACCTGGATTAATAGTATTATATCTCTCAACATTTACACAATGTCTTACTGTGCTTTGCCATCATAAGGCAGCTGTGAAGCATTATTCAGTGTGTAAAAACATTATTAAGTCACATTTCAGTTGTATGAAGGTGGAAGGAGTAGTGCAAGCAGAGGGCTTGACCTAAGACTTTAGCATACAGCCTTCTTCCTTTCTGATAAATAAGCTTAAACCTAAAGAGATTAATTCAACCTATTCCACAGTGGCCTGCAGCCTTGAAAGTGTACAGAAGATGCCAAAGGCTTCACAATCAGATAAAAACATGCTCTTGTTATTTTCTATAGTGGAGCAATAGAGTGGCAATGCTATTTGTAAGGAAATCCCTGACCTACTTGAATGCTTACCTTTTTATCCTACTGAGAGCATTATTCAACCTAGAGAAATGGATAGCAGAAGCCAGCAGGAAGTTATTTGATTTTACAGCTTTGTATCACATAACAGACTTTGAAGGTTTAAAAAATTAAAGCTTCATTAGAATAGCATAATTAATCCCACAATAGAAATACTAAGAAAAGATACAGGAAATCAGAGGATTTATAACACAAAAAGAAAAATATGCCAAGTATAGGGGACAGTAAAGGAATCATGGCCAAGAAATATGGTTAGGAACTTAATTGACTGGACTGATTTCACTCAGTGGGAATTAGAGGAAAAGAAGCTAAGAGCATAAAGGAGATATCTTAGTTTTATTCAGTTTGGCTGCTATAACAATCTACCAGAGAATGGGTGGTTTACAGACAACAGAAAGTTATTTCTTGTGGTTCTGGAGGCTGGAATCTCAAACTTGGGTGCCAGCATGATGATTTCTGGTGAGGCCCCTCTTCTGAGCTACAGATGATCAGCTTCTCCTTGCTTCCTTCCAAGGTGGAGAACAGAGATGGGAAGAAAACTCTTTTGTGGCTCTTAAAAGGGACACTCATCCCATTGGTGAGGGCTCCATCTTTCTGACCTGTTTAATCCCAATTATTTCTAAAGGCCACATGTCCTGATATCACATTGGGGATAGGATTTCAACTTAAATGAATTTTGGAAAGACACATTGAGTCTATAAGAGAACAATAAACATAGGATGCCAAGAAGAAACAAAAATTAATTAAATTATCACAAAAGACAGCTTAAACATCTTAAATTGAAACAGTTATTTCATTTTATAAATACATAGCTCTCTCCAATTTTCATTACAGGGCAATTTGCTCTATTTAGTTCTTGTCAACTTCAGAAGCTTTCCTTTTTTTTTTTTCTTTCTTTTTTTCTTCTCTTTTCTCTCCTTTTTTATATTTGAGAGCTGTTTTGACTAATAATGAAATTTACAATGTAATTTTCTTATCACATGACAATAAAAGCTGCATTTCTTTTAACACTAATACGCTGAAATGACAACTTCCTTTCTATACGTGTTTAATTATATGTTAGAATCATACCTTAGAAGCCAATGTTCTTTCAAACATAATTTTAAAACACATAAAACAACAATGCCATCCTATTTTTTGTTAAAAGTATATATTTATAATCGTGTTTTTTCCCTGCTTCAGGGCAATCCTTTATTTTGCCTCATCTATTATTGTGGCAATTACTATTTTTTCACCAGGTAAGACCTTATAAAGCTTCACTAAGCTCAGGCTGTTTCTACCTGTGAATGAGTTAATTGCTAATTTGATCTCTTCTAAAGGAAATGAAGCATCCACACCCAATCAATCTTCTGAAGTAAGCATGGGATGAATGCCTTTTTTCAGAAATCAAGAGAGCATATCCTCCTCCAGTATTTCTGATGAAGGATGTAAGACTCTATAATAGAATTGGAATGCTCGGTTAATTACCATTGCTTGCATAAGTGAGTGCCCTCATATGTCTGCTTAGTAGGACAAAGCTATTTCAGTGAGTTTGCAGATAATGTTCAAGAGTTTATGTATGTTTCCTAATAGAATTTGCATTAGTTATAATGATCTTTTTCTAGGTTATTGATATAATAATAGTAATAGCAAGTGTCTATTAAAGACTTCATGCTGGACTTTTTATACACTTTCACACTTTTATATTTTTACTACTTAATCAATAACCCTTTCTCAATCAAGAAGGAAAGCTAAGTTTTATACGTGATAATGACTGTGGACAAAGTCACAAAGGACAGAGCTTAGAAATGACACCACACAGTCTATCTAAATCCAAAATTCATTCCTTGAGCACTTCAAATCATTTATCATAATATCTGCCCTCTATTCCAAAGCTACAATACTTGTTTCCTTATTCCAAAGATTTGAAAATGTGCATAATAAGCTTTTTTTCCCTCTTTTATTTCTTTTCAGTGTTCCAGAATTCATTGTTTATGCACCACACCCAGTGCTTCATGCTCCATAATAGCCACTACCAGGCTCACCCCCTCCCTTCTAAAACCCTCTGTTTCTCAGAGTCCACAGTATGTCATGGTTTGCCCCCCCTCCTATTTCCCCTATCTCACTTCTCCTCTTCATCTCCCCATGTTCTCTGTGTTATTCCTTATGATCCACAAGTAAGTGAAACCATATGATACTTGACTCTCTCTGCTTGACTTATTTCACTCAGCATAATCTCTTCAGTCTCATCCATGTTGATACAAAAGTTGGGTATCCTTTCTGATGGAGGCATAATATTCTATTGTATATATAGACCATATCTTCTTTATCCATTTATCTGTTGAAGGACAGCTTGGTTCTTTCCACATTTTGGCAACCATGGTCATTGCTGCTATGAACATTGGGGTACAGATGGTACTTCTTTTCACTACATCAGTATCTTTGGGGTAAATAACCAGTAGTGCAATTACAGGCTTTTTTAAAAATATAGTTTGAAGCAAAAATTTCTAACAATTTATTTTTTTCCTACTTATACAAATCATTGTATTTTTAGTGGATTAGCTGGAAATAAAGGATGCATCTAGAAGATTATTGAATTAGACAGGTCTCTTACAAAAAATAAAATATACTTCTTTTGTTAATAGATTTCTGAACTTCAGTTAAACAAAAGTCAGGATAATCCTAGAAATATAAATAATCATAGACATTTATAGAGAGTTAAGTGATTATTATACATGTTTTTATTAGAATTTAAAACTAACCTATAAAATATGATGTACACATTAGGGGAAAATGTTGACTTTAACTTATTCTAACAGCATTTTCCCACACTAAGGAGCTTTTTTTTCCCCAGACATTTACATTTCCAGATATTTAGAGGCTTGACTGTAAATAAGAAAATAAGAAGCAATCAACAAGGCACAAGCTTTTTGTTTTATATTTTCCACAATTGCTGTAAAGATATTTTACACATTTATTAGAGTCCCAAAAATAATTGCTGCACTAAATTTAAATTTTCCAAATCATGCTTGGTAAAATACTACATGTGTACTTTTTATCTTAATGAGTAAATCTGTAAGAACTTGTTCTAGGACATATACAAACCTGCCAGTGGAAATAATATATTCCGTAACCTCAAGGAAAATTTAGTCTAATCAAAGACAACTTTTGAATTTTACTCTAAAAGACAACACCCCTAATCCAGTGCTTTGAGACATATATAAATAATACAGCTACAAGTCAGAAAAAGTAATTTTCATCAAATTTGGTCTATTGATTTTTAAAGTTGAGAAGTATATATTCCTGCCAGTACCTGTTCTCCTATTCTTATCAATAGGACACACAATAATTTACCCTAGCACAAGCTCAACTAGAATAAAAAGTATGGTTCTCAGCTCATCTTGCATCTTGGTAGGGTGACGTGATTAATATTTTGCCACAAGACATCATAAAAGGTTTTCTGTTTATCTTATGGGAAATACCTTTAGGGAATGAAGATATGCTCTTTTCTGATTTTCTTCTTCCTTTCTGTTACAATCAGAAGTGACATCAGGAATTTTATCTTCTATAATTGGTAGAGTGATCATATAATGTATTTTCCTGTCTGGAATATTAGAACATGGAAGGAGTTTTTGTTTTTTGTTTTTTTGTTTTTTTTTTTTTTAATTAACCCAAACAACAGATGAAATAAGCAGTTTGTGCTACTTAAGAAAGAATCTAAAATGTTTTTACTGTCTTTCTATAGAAGGAGGTCAGTGAAGATATGAAGGTTATAGTTTGGAAAGCTAGAAATCTTCAATGTCTTGGCAAAATATTTAGTTAAATTGCTTCCAACTGTTTCAATAGGGATTGGCTAGATCATGCTACAAAACAAAAACAATAGAATCTCAGTATTTCAATACAGTAAGTGTTTATTATGGAGCAAATTTCATATTTGGTTCTAAGCAGCTATTTTTCACATTTCACACCACATAGATTTGGGGGTAACTCCATCTTAATACAGGAAGAGAAGTGGGTATTATTTAATAGCTCTTCTACCTATAGGCATGACTTAAGTAAAATTTACTTAATTTTCATTAAAAACAGAAAAGTCACATGGCACTGTTTAATTTCTGGGGGTGGGATGTGCAATTTTAAAGATAAATTGAAAGGGAAGAAACCATACATATTGGTAAACACTAGTAAATTCTACCATGTCTGTTAGCCCTAGAGGGCAGACCAAATGTGAGTAAAGCTAAAACACTGAGGCAAATGTTAGGAAAATTAAGAATGTTGGAATTTTCTGTTTTTCTTTTTTGCTTTTTGAAAGTAAATTTCTGAAAGAGAAAGAGAGAGAGAGATAAAATTAGGCTGGGATGTATCCATGTACAGAAATAGATGGAACAAATTTAGATTTTCTAAAGAAGGTATTCTTGCATCTTAAAGTGCAGATTTATAGCCATAATTTGGAACTTTAAAGTGTTTATTTAAAAAAAAGAGGGAAAAATAGGAAAAGAAAAAGGAAATTAAATCAAAACAAACAAACAAAAAAAAACTGAGGTCAGAAATTGATTGTTTAAGAGACTCTGTCTTCACTCTCAAAATTGCATTGAGCTGGGGGAAGCAGATATTCTATTTATTTATTTATTTATTTATTTGAGAGAGAGATAGTGAGAGAGAGCATGAGTGAGGAGAAGGTCAGAGAGAGAAGCAGACTCCCCGTGGAGCCGGGAGCCCGATGTGGGACTCGATGCCGGGACTCCAGGATCATTACCTGAGGCAGTCGTCCAACCAACTGAGCCACCCAGGCATCCCAGGAAGCAGATATTCTAAGATAGAGGATAGTAAGTAATAAACTTGAATTTTTGTGCTTGTGACCATGACAAGAGAAGAACATTGACATTGGTTATATTTATCGAAAGCTAACTAGACAAGGACCCTTAGATCCTGGAGCTGGAATTCTAATGGGAGATACAAAAAAGAAGCTATAAATAAGTCACATAATATTTTGCAACATGATAAATCCCTTAGAAGAGGCCATAAAATGTAATCAATGATGAGGGACATTTATAGCCATAGCCATGGGATACAGATACATTTTTAAGTAGATTAAAAAGATTAGTTACAAAAAATAGACTTTTGACAAAAAACTGAAAGGATTAGCCTTCTGAACATGAGGGAAAAGAGTGTCTCTGTCAATGCACAGCAGCTAAGGTGAAAGTAGACCTATCACTTTCAATGAGCATTAGAACAAGGAAGACAATGTGATGGAAATATTAGTCACTCATGAGATCTGAGAGTAAATATTGAGGCGTATCATGTAGCAGATGTTGTTCTTCATACAGACTGATTTTTTTTCTCTAAATGAAATAGCAGGCTACTGGTAGGTTTTGAGCAGAGGAAGGACATGACCTGATGTTTCTTTCAAAAATTACTCTGACTCCATCCTTGAGATTAGGTTAAGTAGATTAGTCAAGGAAACTACCTGTTGAAAAATAATCTATTTTCACAGTGACCAAGAAAAGAGATGATGAGTTGATAACAATGAATGTAGTAAAACAACAACAACAACAACAACAAACTATCAGATCCTGAATACATTTTGAGGATAAAATCTCTTTTGACAATTTTCACTTGAAAGAATAAGCAGAGTTCAATTTAATCTCATTCTTTATATTTTTTACTAGAGTAACTCAAATGTTGTCTTAACATCTACTTAGTTGAAGAAAACCATAAATAAGCAGTTTAAGGGTTGAGGTGTAGTTAGGGAAGTAAAGATCTGATATTCATATGGATGTGTTAAATTTCAAAATCTGTCATATTTCTAAGCAGATGTGTTAATTAAGCCACCATATATACCAGTCTGGGTTTAAGGGGAGAGGACAACCTGAAGATCTATCATTAGTACATTGACAAAAAGATGATATTTAAGCTCTTAAAACTGGATTACATCATGAAAGAGACACTATACATAGAAAGAAGGAGAAGGGGAAAAATGATTAGCTTGAGAATACTACAATATTAGAGTGTAAGGGAGAGAAGAAAAAAAACCTGAAAAGAAGATGGACTGGAGTGAACACAATAGGAGGAGAACCATTAAAACCTGGTGCCTTGGGTGTAAAGTGAAGAAAGTACTGTCAAAGAAGCATGCCCAGAATTATCCAAACTGCAAGGTCTAAGAGAACAGTTCCTAAAGACTGTCATCACTTCTAACACTGATTGTAAATTGGCCAGGGGAGGGGGTGGTCCCTAAACCACACTCAGTTGCAATAATTCACTAGAAGTGTTTATGGAACTCACTGAAAGCTATTACATACAGTCATGGTTTATTAGAGGGAAGGTATACATTAAAATCAGTCAAGTAGAGATGTACATTGGGCAGAGTCTGGGAGGTTCCCACATGTGAAATTCCTATTGTCCTCTGGACAACTTACTTTCCTGACATTGATGTGTAACAGTACACAAAGAATATTTCTGACTAGAGGAACTCATGGAGCTTCAGTGTCCAAGACTTTTTATTGGTGAATCATTGTAGGAATAATTGATTGTTTTTCTACATGGTTGAACTCAGTGTCCAGTCTCCTATTCCCTGGGGATTCAGCTGGTATCATAGGCCCCCAGTAATCACCTTGTTAGCATAAATTATCAGGTGTAGCCCCAGAGCCTATCAAGAAAAATAAAGACATTCTTATCATTCAGGAAGTGCCAAGGGTTTAAGATTATCTCCCCTAAGCAGTGGACAAAGACCAGACCACTCCTTTGGCAAAGCCAAATTCTTTGCTACACATAGAATGAGTGATTTTATCAAATCCTGCTTAAAGTTCACATAACTATGAAATAAAATAACATTTTTATATGCTGATAATAATGGTCCACTGGGGAGTAAATTTTGACAATGTATAAGGGGGAAGGGAGAATTTCTGGAGCAAAGGTTCTAAGTATATATGATCAAACAAGATCTAACCCAAAGGCAAAAGACTGGCTATAGATAGTGATAAGCAATACGATGATTCACCAAATTAAGGTAGTTAAGGGGAAAGGAGCAGTAGATGACTGCAGATACTAAAAGATGAATGAAGTGGTAGAAGTCTATAGAAATTATTTTCTGAACCCTACAATCTTTCATGGAAGTATGAAGCAAAGTTATTAGATAAGAATGAAGAAGGTAGAGGAGATATTGAAAATGTAAAAGGAAAAAAAAAGAAAGTCTGGAAAAGAATCAGGCATATTGGCAAACTGATGGATTAGAAAGAGTACAGTATGATTTCCTTCCACAATAAGGGTTCACAGAAGATAGTCTTCATTAATTTAAATGCTTCTATTCATTGTGGTTTTTTAAGGTTTTCCTCCAGCTAAATTCAGGTGAGGAATAGGTAGAGAGTGGAATTCACTAAGACTATGGTTTTGCCAATTACACAAGTGTTTTATCATCTGGCTCCCTCTTTCTCCCCCACCCCAGATTTATCATTTAAATTTTAAGCACTTACTTTGCATCCAGGGAGGTGGACCCCTATAGGTAGCATTACCATGACCTTCTGAAGATGACTGAAATGTGGGGCTGTAGGGGCCAAGGGAAGGCCACCTTGAAATATGCCACTTTTGCATAGAGATTATTTCGAGCTGAAAATAATTAAATACCAAAGGACTCAGGATGAATTTTCACCTTCCCACTTACAGCCAAAAAATAATTTAGATAGAGGACCTGCTCCAGAAAGACAGTTACCATCACAGATAGCTACATTATAATATGAACTAGGGGTGGTATACAGGAAGGAATTTACCCCAGTCTGTTTGTTAAAATTCCTCTCTATGTTCTATTGTCTCAGTATGGCATGGCAAACTCTTTCTTTTATTTTTTTTATAAACATTTGTTCTCCCCATCGTCCTATGAATTGTCTTCCACCTATTAATGTCCCAGAAACCCATTCTCTTCTCCTTAGCTCAGGATGGCATATAAGCCGCCATTGTCTGACTGTTGGGAAGCCTCTTGTATCTTTATGGGAGAGAAAGAAATTAGATATATAATTAAATTTTATTTTTTCCTGTTAATTTGTCTCATATCCATTTAACTCTTAATCCAGCTAGAAGAGACTTAAAGGCCATATACATTTTTTTCCTCCCCATCAAGCTTCACACAATGGAAGAATCTGGTAGGAAATTGGAGGGTTGGAGGGAAAAAAAAGTTAAAGCTATTTATTTTCATGTCCTGTTTGCTCTGGAAGTTCCTTCTTGGCAGTAATAGATTTTGAATTTGAAAAGGATTTTTGAGGGGCGCCTGGGTGGCTCAGTGGGTTAAACTGCTGCCTTCGGCTCAGGTCATGATCTCAGGGTCCTGGGATCAAGTCCCACATCAGGCTGTCTGCTCAGCAGGGAGCCTGCTTCCCTCTCTCTCTCTGCCTGCCTCTCCATCTACTTGTGATTTCTCTCTGTCAAATAAATACATAAAATGAAAAAAAAAAAAAAAAGATTTTTGGGAGTAGAGATTACATTTCATTATTTTAAAAATGAGATAATTAAGGCCCAAATTGGTTTGCTTTGTAGTCTTTAGATTTTATTGATTTTTTTTTATTTAACAAATTTCTCAAACCAGGCAAATGACAGAACCAGGACTAGAATTGTGTTTTCTGATTCTTGATTCAAAGGTGTGTGTGTGTGTGTGTGTGTGTGTGTGTGTACTTGTATTAAAGGCTGATCTGTGTCCTCACTAAAGGACAGAGATATGTTATATTAGTTGTAATTTTAGAATAATCCAATAGTCATAGCAAGGCACCTTCAACTTAAAAAAAAAAAAAAAAGCTGTTCAGAGCTAACTCAGTTTATTTTTGGCCCTTTTAAACAATAGATTCACTCTCAATATTTTCACAGTATGGATTTATTTATTTGAGAGAGAAAGAGAGAGCACAAGCATGGGGGAAGAATAGAGGGAGATGCTTATACCCCACCAAGTAGGGATCCCCATGTGGGACTCCTGAGCTGAAGGAAGATGCTTAAATGACTAAGCCCCAGGTGCCCCTCCCCAAGTGCCAGAATCTTGATTTCGGCTCTGGTTATGATCTGGGAATAGTGTGGTCATGCTCCATGTCAGGTTCCATGCTCAGCATGGAGTCTGCTTAAGATTCTCTCTCTCCCTCTGCTTTTGCGCCTCTCTCTTTCTCTCTCAAAATAAATAAGTAAAATCTTTAAAAAATAAAATAATAATAATAATAATAATAAACTTTGGGGACTGTGCTACATTCACAGCTTACTTTCATTGGATGTTTATTTTTCTTTCTCCTCAGGTTTCAGGAGAACAATTGAATTTTATGTATAGATTGGATTTTATGTATAAATTATTTACCTCAGGAAAAAAGAAAAAGAGCATATTCAAGCAGACCAAAGAAATAAATATTGTCTGATGAAATCTTACTACCAACTGCTCATTCAATGTCCACACGATGTCTTGTGAAAATAAAAATGATTTTATAAGCTAGTTTATATATTGCTGTATTTCTTCTATCCTTTGCTGCCAAACTATGCAAAGGACTGAAATAAATGCACATTAGCAGAAGACAAAATGTAAATGAACCTAATTTGAAACTAGGAGAAACAAAATTGTAGAAAGCTAATTGCTTTGTTTATTTAGGGGGATTGGAATAGTACTTCTTGCTCAAAGGCACACCATATATATATATATATTTTAAATCTGTACACTAGAATTTTAATACAAGGGGTAGGAAGATTTGGGTGCTTTTAAGGGCATTCTGGCTTGCTAAGTAAACATCAAGGATTCACAATGTGGGTATTTCCTTGGTGAATTCATCACAGTTTAGGGTTTGAATTGCAATTTTTCAGGCACTGTGTTGGTTATTTTGCATTTATTCAGAGTTGATAAGACCAAAGAAAAATGAAAGAACAGCTTTCTCTAGAAGAATTTTGTTATACATATATATTTATTTATCAGCTCAAAATTCATGCTCTAGGACCCTAACACCCAAACTTCAGAATATGACTATCTTGGAGATAAAAAGTCTTTAAAGAGGAGAACAAATTAGAATGAGGCTGTTAGAGTTGGTTCCTAATCCAACTGGACTGGTTTACTTATAAAAAGCAGATACTTCATGACATCTGGACGGCTCGGTTGGCTGAAAGAATTAAATAATGGGGAAATCACCGAGATTTCCTCTTCTTATTTTGCCTATTGAAAGTATCAGGAGATCTACCATAGTTTGTTTTTGTGTACTTCGAAACCTAAGGCCACAAAAACATACACACAAAATAAAAAGCCAAAGCAATATTAAGGTGTCATACAGTAATTCTTATTTTCTTATTAAATGTAATTAATTCTTACTTTCAGTTCAGGTCATGATCTCACCTGTCCTGGGATTGATCCCAGTCTTAGATTTGGTGCTGAGCACAGGGTCTGCTTGAGATTCTCTCTCTCTCCTTCTGCTCTACTCCCTTCATGTTCTCTCTCTCCCTAAAATAAATTAATTAATTAAAAAAAAAAAAAGAAGAAGAAGAAAAAGAAAAGTGCATGGAGAAAGGCTGTGTGAGGACACCATTAGAAGCCAGTCTTCTGGTTGCGAAGAAAAGAAGTCTCAGAAGAAAACAAACCTGTTGACACTTTGATCTTGGGCTTCTAACTTCCAGAACTAAGAGGTATTTTGTCATGCAACCTTAGCGAATTGTGCAGGTATTAATTATTACAGAATCCGGTATATAAACATGAAATAGACCAAATCTCATATCTTCTGATCAGCATTTTTCTTCATAAAATAAACTAACACAGCCAGTATGTTAATAAGCAGAAAAGAGACACTCATTTATATAGTTCAATAATTAAGATTTTCACACCAGGAAAGCCCAGTTTGGGATTCACAAATCCAGGTCCAATAATTTATGCAAACCAGAATAATTTTTGGAGAAATAAAAATATTGAAGATCTTAGAACATATTTTCTTATTAAATGTACTCAAATTGAATTACTGTATGACACCTTAATATTGCTTTGGCTTTTTATTTTGTGTGTATGTTTTTGTAGCCTTAGGTTTCGAAGTACACAAAAACAAACTATGGTAGATCTCCTGATACTTTCAATAGGCAAAATAAGAAGAGGAAATCTCGGTGATTTCCCCATTATTTAATTCTTTCTTATCTACCAGGATTTCACTTGGATCTAGTTTTCTCATGTAACACATATTCAACGCTAACAGTAATTATTTAAGTCTTTTTAAATTTTCTTGCTCTTTAATTTGAAATTTGTAAAATTTATCTTAAATATTTCTACTATAATTAATTTCCTTTTTCCAAGCATGAATATCAAGGAAATATTAATAACAAAAGACCTTTTATTGAGACGTGTCTTTTATAATAGGGGACTCCTTTCACAGGTGTGCATCTCATTGTTCCTAAGCATATCACAGTATAACTCTTGGCTGTGAGATGTTCTCCATTTTAGAAGGCAATAAGGGGGAGATGAATTTTGAGGGCCATAGACAGCCAATGGGCAGACTGAATCAACTGATTCATGAATTCAATAGCCTGTATAAACATGTCTTATTATGCCTAATCTCCTCAGGACAGACATTCTTCCTCATTCGACTTGTTGATTTGTTTGCCTGGGTTAAACTCTCCCATCAAAAGTATCCTTCTGGATGCACCTTGCTTTATATCCCAAAGTGGCTTTCTTCTATTCTTCAGTTCTGATAAGCTCTCCTTCCCCACCTCTTAGTGTTGTTATTTTCTACCTTTACCTATGTAAATGTGTTTAGTCAGGTTAAAGTCAAATATTACAGGGCTAAGAGGTTACTCTGCCTTGTTAACTTTAAGTGTCATTATTGCTACTGAGACTCAATGTGTTGAGTAACATGACCTGTCCTAAGACAAAGTGTGAAGACCACTGATACACTGTGAAGTGTATAAGATTTTACCTACTTGCAATCTAACAAGTTAGCCTACGGTTTTAAGGGTGTTGCAGAATATAGACTGAGAAGAGTTTACTCATGACAGCAATAGTGTTAGCCAGGAGGATAACAGCACTTTTATTTTTATTTTTTGCATTTGTTCTTCAGTTTCTAGTTTCTACAGGGTTATACAAGAGGGCCAGGAGAGACCTGCATATGTCATGGCTTTGTTAAAGGAGAAGAATTCTAAGTGTAGGGGACCAGAATGTTTTGTAATGGTCATTAAACATACCTGCCTTTTGTTCTAAAAGCAATTGTTATATCTTTCAAGACTATTTGCAATACAAACATCTATGAGGGGCGCCTGGGTGGCTCAGTGGGTTAAGCCACTGCCTTCGGCTCAGGTCATGATCTCAGGGTCCTGGGATCGAGTCCCGCATCGGGCTCTCTGCTCGGCAGGGAGCCTGCTTCCCTCTCTCTCTCTTTGCCTGCCTCTCTGTATACTTGTGATTTCTCTCTGTCAAATAAATAAATAAAATCTTTAAAAAAAAAAACAAAAAAAAACAAAAAAAAAACAAACATCTATGAAAAGATAATCCTTATGGGCGCCTGGGTGGCTCAGTGGGTTAAGCCGCTGCCTTCGGCTCAGGTCATGATCTCGGGGTCCTGGGATCGAGTCCCACATCAGGCTCTCTGCTCAGCAGGGAGCCTGCTTCCTCCTCTCTCTCTGCCTGCCTCTCTGCCTACTTGTGATCTCTCTCTGTCAAATAAATAAATAAAATCTTAAAAAAAAATTAAAAAAAAAAGATAATCCTTATGAAAGAGTAGTTAGAGCCATGCCCCAAAGACTTGCAGATATGTTAGACATCCACCAATAAAAGAGATGACCTTGCCCCCTCCCAAACTAGACATTTTGACAGTTACTGGGAAATGGATGGGAAAAACTCCTATGATATCAAGGTCCAAATAAGTTAAATACATATTTCTTTTTTTTAATTTTTTTTTTAATTTTTGTATAAACATATAATGTATTTTTATCCCCAGGGGCACAGGTCTGTGAATTGCTAAGTTTACACACTTCACAGCACTCACCATAGCACCTACCCTCCCCAATGTCCATAACCCCAACCCCCTCTCCCAATCCCCCTCTCCACAGCAACCCTCAGTTTGTTTTGTGAGATTAAGAGTCACTTATGGTCTGTCTCCCTCCCAATCCTGTCTTGTTTCATTTATTCTTTTCTTACCTCCCAAACCCCCCAATTTGAACCTCCAATTCCTCATATCAGGGAGATCTTATGATATTTGTCTTTCTCTGATTGAATTATTTCGTGTTCACAATAGCCAAACTATGGAAAGAACCTAGATGTCCATCAACAGATGAATGGATAAAGACTATGTGGTATATATAAACAATGGAATACTATGCAGCCATCAAAAGAAATGAAATCTTGCCATTTGCAACGACATGGATGGAACTAGAAGGTATTATGCTTAGTGAAATACATATTTTTTAAGATTTATGATATGTTGTTTCATCTTAAAGTACAGAAGGAAACTCTCTCTTCAGGAAAAGAAAAGGAACCAACAAAATTTACAAAATGTCCAAAGGCAATTATTTTTTTCCATAATGGTTGTTCTTAATTAAATGTAAAAATATATTATCTTGTACATAGTATAATTTGCATCTATTGTTTTATAGTTTAATGAAATAAGAAGCTAAATAAAATTCTACTAAATAGCTAGATGCAGTATGCATTACATAATAGCATTTACCATTTACATACTGTATAACTGGAAATAAAATATTGAAATGCAAGAACGTACTTTCATTTACAATTATAAATTCAAACTAATCCATGCTACTTTACTCGTTGTACCGCAATTAAATACCTTACTTGAGGGATGCCTGGGTTGCTCTGTAGGTTAAGTGGCTGCCTTCGGCTCAGGTCATGATCCATGGGTCCTGGGGATTGTCCCGGGGTCCTGGGGATCATCCCAGAGTCCTGGGATCAAGCTCTTCCACTTTCTCTCTCTGCCTGCTGCTCAGCCTGCTTATGTTCTCTCTCTGTCTCTCTAATAAATAAATAAAATATTTTAAAAAAAACTTACTTGGAAAAAAACTTTTTAAATTAATTTATAATTTTGAATAGTGGTTCAGCTGATGAAGCAAAACTACTTGGGTAAAACGAGGTTACTTCACACATGAGATGGGCAGCACGGGGTCTACCTTATGCACTATTCATTCAGGATTGTGTGACTGTCCATCAAGAGCTGTGAAGGGTCTGGAATTTTTCCTTGCTTGTAAGAGGACATATTCAATTGCAGCAGTTGCTCTGAGACAAAGGATTCTATTAATCATGGTGTCACACACAGACAGTGTGAGCTTCATATTAGCCTTGGTTCCTTTTGCCCCCCCCCCCCCCCCCCCCCCACTGCCAAGCCCCTCACCCTGAAGGAAGGAGGATTAACTCAGCAGGCCTGCGTTGTTCAAACTCTGTACATTCCTAAGGGAAAAAACAAAAACAAAAACAAAAACAAAAACAAAAACAAAAAACTATTTTCAGGATCCTTGGTTTCCTGCTGGGAACTGAGTTCTTGGAATGTTCCATTTAAGTGTCTCTGTATGCTTGAGGCCTGGGGACATGCTATACCAGTCTGTCCAGATAATTTGTGCTTAGCAATGTGATTTATGGTGAACATCTGCTTTTTATCCAAGGGCCTTCCATTTGAGTAACTGAGGGTGGTTACCCAGGTACTGTACCCCTCCATGACAAAGCTCAATTTAAATTCTGTACATCCAAACTCATAGGAATCTCCCTGATTGGTAGCACTTTTCCAGTATTGTCTGTCACACACTGCTCCTGGAAGAACTAGTGTGTTCTCTGTGACTCCACCAGGAGGGGGCAGCCTGATTTCCTCCAGACTTTGTGCTTAGAAGTTTGGGACTGTTTTCCTTCAGATTTTGCCCCAGGGCTGTTTTTCTTTGTTGATTCTACTCTGTATCTATTAGCTTTAATAAACTATAACCATGAATATAACAACTTCTGAGTCTTGTGAGCCCTAGCAAATCATCAAAGCTGAGGATGATCCTGACACACACCTCGAATCCCAGGCCTACACTACACAGACTGGCCGCGGCCATGTCATGCACACCATGCGTTTGTCACAGTTGAGGGACACTGAGTTTAAGAGACCATAATATTTTAAAAGAGCCAAAGCAATTCTGTCCAACCATTGCCCTGAAGCAATGCATTGTGTTTATTATCTTGCTCAGGGAACAAATCTAACCTCTATCCTTGAGGAAATCACTACTTCTTCCAAGGCTGTTTGCTATTCAGATGTCTTTTACAAAGAATAGTCTGGGAAGAAGTTGTTATAACCTGTGACAAACACACCTTAAGGTGATCATAATCCCCTTCTTCTGAGCTGAGCTGGGTCTGTGACTTTCTGCTGACCCATATAATGTGGCAAAAGTAATGGGATATCACTCCTTTGATTTTATCACAACATACACAACACACACACATACACACACACATACAATGGGTATGTGTGATATATTGTACATTGTATGTTATTTATTAAATGATGCTTTATATGTTCATATCTATCTATTACATATGTTATATAATGTATAATTATACATTATATTGTATGTTACATCATATATACAACATGACACATAAGATAGATAGATAGATATAGATAGATAGAGGTAGATATATATATATATATATATATATATCTTTTTTTTTTTAAAGATTTTATTTATTTATTTGACAGATAGAGATCACAAGCAGGCAGAGAGAGAGAGAGGAGGAAGCAGGCTCCCCGCTGAGCAGAGAGCCTGATTTGGGGCTCGATCCCAGGACCCTGGGACCATGACCTGAGCCGAAAGCAGAGGCTTCAGCCCACTGAGCCACCCAGGCGCCCCTATATATATCTATCTTGACAGCATATGTCAGAGGAAAATCTTTTCTATTAGCCTTGCATGTTATGGATGATCTGTGAAGAAGGCCATGGAGTGAGTAGCTATTGTTGTCATGAAGAGAACCTCCAAGCTATATCAAGAAGCTGGGGCTCTCAGATATGGCTACAAATAAAGGAAATCTGTAAACAGCCGGAATGAGCCAGGAAGCAGAATTATTCCTAGGTGATTTCCCAGGAGAGTGGTGCATGGCCAAACTTGAGGGCAGTTTTTTGAAACCCTGAGCAGAAGACTCAGATAAATTGTGTCTGGGTTTCTGATCCATAGGAAATTAGTGGTAATAAATGTATGCTTTTTTTGAGCTGCAAATCTTGCTGTAACCACAGCAAAAAATTAATAACACCATGTTTTTGTCAGAAGAGATGGAGAAGTGCCAGAGTCCCGTGAAGACTTCTTTCCCAACTTTTTACTGAGGCACTCCCTGAATATACTCCAAAATACATCATGTCGAAGTAAGTGACCTTCCCAGTTAAATAACGAACCATTAAATCCAACAAGATAATTGAAAAGAGGCCCCTGAGAGTATAGTTATTTCTCTTTCTTTTCATCCACACAAATATTGTAACACCCATTTTTATTTTGTAGGTGTTATGATAGTACATAATATAAAAGTGAATGAAATATGGATAATGCCTTAAAGAGTTTTCAGTCAAGTGTCAAGGGTAAATACTGGCTCGCAATTCAATTGTCACTTTCTTTTCTGGGAAATAATCTCAGCTCTACATCCAGCTAATAATATACCCTCTATATACAATTCTATAATGTGTCCAATTCAAAGTGTTTTTTTTTCCAGAAAATATGATGTACTGAATACACATAAAGTGAAACACCCTGTTTTTCTTAGCATTCAAATTTTCACTACTCTTCCACCCCATCCCCATAATAAAAGAACATATTGAAGGTGATATCAGCCTTAAGATACTTAGGATACAGAGCATAATCAATTGAAAGCTTTCCTAGAATCCTGGGTTTTGCCAGTAACTATACAACTTTTATTTTGCTCCAATGCATATGCAAGCAGAAAGACAGTACTGAATTATTTAGGAAGGAAGAGTAACTTCAGATGCTATTTACAGACAGGGAAAGAATAAGGTAGAAGGTAATGCAGTGAGGTAGCTAGTGGCCAGAGACCATCATTTGAGAAAGAACAGAAATTATTTATCTGTTTATGTATCTATTTAAATACCTATTATAAATACTGTGCTATCACCTGATGTACAAAGAAAATAATTTTCCTGCAATTCCTTGACATTTCAATAAGATTTATAATTCTGAGTCTTATCTTTTAAGGTTGTTTTCTAGTCATCTAATCTTAACAAGAATAGATTACTTAATAAGAATTCCTTCCCCAAGTATAGATTGAAAAAGAAAGAAAGAAAGAAAGAAAGAAAGAAAGAAAGAAAGAAAGAAAGAAAGAAAATGCAACAGTTGCATGGGAGCCCAGCTACACTTGAATTACAGTTTTCAGGAAATTGTAAATTTACATGCCTATATCTTATCAGATAAGCCATAAACTACTTTGAAATTCTTTAGGATAATATGTGCACATGTTATTTATGTTTGTATGTGCTGCACTTAAGTCTATACCATTGTATCTTGGCAAAGCATATAACAACTCACCTGATTTTTTTTTTAATAAATATATAGACGAGGACTTCAATAGAAGTTGGCAGACAACAACTGCCAATAGAAGTATTATGGCTAGAGGCTAAATGAAGGCTACTTTTCCTTTATACCCACTGACTTCCATGGGTTTTCTTTTGTTTTTCCAAATCTTGATTATAAATATTTAATACATTGAGTGATTTAGCTATCATGTTTTATTAAGTATAATTAAGTTCACAAAGAGTAAGTCCAAATCAGATGCCTGCTACCTTGCCAAATATTAAAATATCATTTTGATTCATTTAAAGCAAGCATATTATCACATGGCAGAAAGTAAAATAATGAATAAGATACTGAAGTCTGGTATTAGTATTAAAGCACGTAAGAGTCAACAAAAATGTACCAAGAAATCAAGTCATCTGTTAGTGATATGATTAAATTATTCAATTTTGAAAATCCTAGGTGTGTGAAATATAATTTTTCAGAAACTGATCATAAATTTAATATTTAACTTTCTTTACATTTGTCATCAAAACAGAGTTGTATTTTATTTAGTTGAAAACAGTGTTTTTCCTCAAAGACACAGCAAGACATTGTACATGTCAGCACTGAGGTTCCATTATTATGCTCACTCATAGAGATAGAAAATCCAGATTCTTCATTACAGCCATTATATAAAACAATGAAAGATTTATTTTAATTGGGAATTTCTGAATGATGTCTTATTCAATTCTAAGTGTATTAGACATTACCATTTGAGGTTTTAAAAATTGAGTGAACAACATCTAAACATTGTATGCATGCATTATATGCTATATCATAAATTATGAAAAATATATGTTATATGATAAATTAAGCATTAGGTTGTATGCTGCACTATAAATTATAAATAACTTTACAAATATGAATTATATATGTACTTCTCTTTGCTGGTGCTGAATAATTATCACAGATGATTATCACTTTTATATGACATAAATCCATGTAAGATATCTGAAACAAGATTTCAAGTAATAAAACACATTAATCCTGTTTTTGGAAACAGAAGATTTTAAAACAAAGAATTTATATTACATAAATAATTTCTAATAGAGCAGACACAGAAACTAGAAAAATAAAATTTGTAAAACAAAGTACAGGATATTAATTTTTGTGTTAGTCACAACACTTTGTTGCAAGTCATCAAAACCCACCAAAACCATTTTTAGTAAAAAAGACAGTTTTTTTTTAAAGATTTTATTTATTTATTTGACAGACAGAGATCACAAATAGGCAGAAAAGCAGGGAGAGAGAGAAGGTGGAAGCAGTCTCCCTGTTGAGCAGAGAGCCCGATGAAGGGCTCAATCCCAGGACTCTGGGATCATGACCTGAGCTGAAGGCAAAGGCTCTAACCCAGGAGCCCCAAAGGCACTTTTATGGAAAGAAAATGGGATTTCAGTCTAATGGAAGCATCAGAACAACTCTAGAAACCTCAGGATAAAGAAGTTTGGACTAGAAAACCCACAGAAAATTAGAACACCAAGATGCTCTGCCTGTGTTTCAATTCCAGGCATTGCATGAATTTCATGCCTGGTTAAGTGATCTACTGAAAAAATCTGCTTCAGAAAAAGGAACAGTAACTTAGTAAATAGCTAGGGAATTGTTCTACTGGGGGTATCAAATTTTGTTTTTTTGTTTTCCTATGTATGTGTACATTCTTTTGCCATTTAGATTTTTAAATACATACCAGAATTTACTTTTTCCTGTGGAGATACATGGTCATAATAAACAGTTCCATTTTTCTTTTGAGAAACAAAAATAGGAGTTAAGACTATTTATACACACTTTAACTAAAATGTTTGAAAAAAATCAGTAAGAACTGAAAATTATTAATGCAGAAAATCTATGGCAAAGGTTAAAATCCCTTTTGGTTTAGCTGATAATCTTTTAGAAGACATTCTACACAATTGTTATAATTTCAAAGACATGGAAAAGTGATATTAACTAGATAAATCCCCTAATTATGCATTTGAGGAAACTGAACCTGATAGAAATGAAATGGTTTGAGCCTGGTCATCTAGCTAGTTAACAGAGAAATTAACATGGGATACATTTGCTTGGTTTTTATAAAAAATATGTATATAAATTATATGTATATAAATTATATAAAATTATATAATAATAATCATATAATATAAATATGTTGTATCTAAGATATATATTTCCCAGACCAAACAAAAACATAAGTATATATACATCCATATATACATACATATACATATTCATATCTTCATCTCTAGCAGTTTTCTTTATATTTCAATATTTCAATTTTCAATATAGTCAGTTATATGGCAAATATGTTCTTTAAAATGTTTAATTTGAAGAGCATTTTGATATATTTACCATTTTCTACCCCTTGCAATTTTGTGTCGATTTTGTCTGTTGGTCTTTATATATCACCCTTGAGATATCATTTAATTTAGTGAATAATGAACATTGCTCCTAGGTGAAATACAGCATTAGGTTCCTAGGAGTCTCTGTTCACATTTTTGTCAACCAATCAACCCATAACCTTGGTTTTTGTATGTTTGAAGACATTTTATTTAATATACTTTGTTAAATTCATTAACATTGAATTAATGACCAAAAGCACTATACTTTGTATCTGAAAAAAGCCTACCTAACACACTCTGTAAGGCACATCACACCCATCTTGCACTTTGGAAACCTTACACTTTTGATACTACACTTGGGTGCCATTTTAAACAGTGAAATCATAGGATGACTGGGTGGCTCAGTTGGTTAAGCAGCTGTACTCTGCTCAGGTCCTTGGATAGAGTCCTGCATTGTGTTCCTTGCTCAGCAGGGAGCCTGCTTCCCTTCTGCATCTGCCTGCCGCTCTCCTGCTTGTGTTCTCTCTCTCTGACAAATAAATAAAATCTTTAAAAAAATGTTTAAAAAATAAATAAGCAAACAGTGAAAATCACAACAAAACAAACAAACAAACAAAAACAGCACAGGAGCACCTGGGGGGTTCAGTCAGTTAAGCATCTGACTCTTGGTTTCTGATCAGGTTATAATCTCATGGGTACTAGGATCAAGACCTGCAATGTGAGGGGCTCCGGGCTCAGCAAGAAGACTGCTTGAAATGCTTGTCCTCTGTCCCTCTCCCAACTCCTGTGCGCAGTTTCTCTCTCTCTCTCAAAATAAATAAATAAATAAGTCTTTTTTAAAAAGCACAATAAAATGCAAAAAATATGGTACTAAATAAGTCATGGGGGGGGGCTGAAATCTGAGCTGAACAAGGTGACCAAACAACACTTTGTTTTCCACCTGTAGGAAACTTGTATGTTGGGCAACTCAAATTTTTCACAGCTTTGCCTATGTTTGTAAATGACTGTGAAGGCTGAGTATTGATTTTGAGTTACAATAAATTTTAGTGAGTGGATGAATCCATAAATAATGAAAATCAACTGTATATGAATCACATATGTATCACGTATTCCCTGTTACAAATATATTCTCTGTTACACTTGTAAATATAGAGTTTATATAGAGTTTATTGTCTTTTCATAATATAAAACTTGATGTCATGAACCATATTCATTAGGGAGATTGCTGATTGAAGAGATATATATTTATATTTATATTTTACTTTAATAGATATTACCATCCTGGAAATTAATAGGAGCTGTACCTGTTTTAAATTTGTTTATGATTGATTATTTGAATAATACATTTTTACCATACTTGGAACTTGAAACTCTTTCCATCTGTTTATTTAGCTTTTGGATTTTATAGTTCCTATATATTTATTCATATTTTTTGAACATGTTATTCTATTTGACCATTTTTTCCAAATACTTTATAAGAACTCTTGTTATCATATTTTCAGTATTTTTTTGTCCATAATCTGCATAACTGATAATCTTTATATGTTATGGTTATTGACTTTGGTTTTATATATTGTGTCATGCAGTCTATTTTTATTTTTATATAGTGCAAATTCCTGTTTTTTTTTTTTATTCTGAAGTATTGGTGTCTGTTTATTCAGGACTGTTATATATATTTTTAGATTTTTTTCTAGATTTTTCTACACTAATGGATTCAAACAAGAAAAAAAAAAAAAAATCCCAACAGCCTGAACTCTAGCCAAAGGATCAGGAAATGGCAGAACCTTTCAAGTTGGAAAAATTTTATAAAACAACTGGTATAGTACAAGCAAGTAGCATAGAAAAATATCTGGCTCCACTTCTACCCATAATCACAAAGGTCAAATAGAGAACATTTATGGATCATAAGGAAGCAACCTAATTTTTTCATTGGGGTGGTGTCAGGGATGACTAAATAAGGAGCCAGGACTGTCATTCTTGTCAGTCTGTAAACTCCCCTTTCCTCTGAATTTCCTTCCCCAACCAATATCAGTCAAGACCAAGTAGGGACTTTGACATCAATACCCATCCCCAATGGAAGAGCAATATACTTTTCAAGAAATGGTACTGTAGCAATTTGACATTCACAGAAGGGGGTGAAGGAGTCACTTAAATTAAGTTTCATACATCATATGAAATTTTAGTCAAAGTGAATCACAACCTTAATGGGATTTTCAAAACTATAAGACATTTAGAAAACAAAACAGAATAAAACAAACAAACAAACAAACAGGAGAAAATCTTTGGGATCTAGAACCAGGCAGGGAATTCTTTGAGTGACTTAAAGGTGCAGAACATAAAAGGAAACCGGTAAATTGGACTTACCCTGTGAAAGGCTCTGTTAAAAGGATTGAAAAAATTACTTGCAGAAAATACTTGCAAGCCACATATCTGACGAAGGGCAAGTATCTAAAATATCTGAAGAACTAAAAACAAACCCACAACAACAAAACCAAAAACAGTGTTATTAGAAAGTGAACGAAAGTTATGAAGAAATACTTCAATGAAGATAACACACAAATGAAAATTAAAACCATAATAAGGTATCACCACACATCTATTAGAATGACTAAAATTTTAAAAAAATAGTGACATCATCAAATGTTAGGGTAGGAAAAACAAATATATTACTGGTGGAATTTAAAATGGATAGACATTCTGGAAAATACTTGAGCAGTTTTTTTTTTTTTTTTAAACAACAATGTATGATATATACACTCACACACAATATGTAAGTACCATGCATCTTTAAACTACAACTTTGGTCATTTAAAACAGATACATAAAAGTTTATGTTCACACAAAAACCTGGGGTGTGCCTGGGTGGCTCAGTTGGTTAAGCCCCCAACTCTTGATTTTGGCTCCGTTCATGACCTTAAGATCCTAGAGTGAAGTCCTGTTTTGGGCTCTGTGCTCAGCAGGGAGTCCGCTTAAGGTTTTTTTTTTTTTTTCTTTCTCTGTGCCCCTACCCTGCTTACTTGTGTTCTCTATCTCTCTCAAATTAAAAAAAAATAATAATAAATAAAAAAATTCTTTAAATAAAAACAAAACAAAGCAAAACAACAAAGAAAAAAAAAAAACAAAAAACATACACGAAAGCCATAGCAGTTTTATACATGATAGCCAAAAAGAAGAAAATCTAGTTCTTCTTTAGCAGATGCAGGGTTTAGTAAAGAAATTTCTTCCATTGCTAACCTGTAGGTTAATCACAATACCTGTCTGGCATAATTCAATTACTCTTAAGGATCATAGGCTGCTGGGTGCTTCTCATATTACTTTCCGCTTTTTTATGATATTAATGAAAGTTATTATTATGATATCATGTCTCTTCTCTAGTATTGTGTATTTTGTATTTTGTGTGTGTGTGTGTGTGTGTGTGTGTGTAAGGAGAAAGGAAAAATAAGTATTTATTCTAGAACAGTTAAAAGAGAAAAAGTTATATAAAATAATCCATGGGCAACCAAATATTTTCTTTTTCTTCCACAGCCAAAGGAGAATCATAGAAGGTTTTTGAGCAGGATGATGACATGATCAGAACTGACCTTTTGGAAGATTTATTTAGAAGCAGTACATACTAGATATGAGTAGTAAGAGCCTGGAGGTAGTCTATGAGCTAACTGATCTTCAAGGATTGTCAGTTATATGTCTTAATTTCAAGCTTTCCTCAATAAATAGTTAATGATTACTTGATATACTACATTCTGTGAGATAAATTTAGACAGTAATGTGCATCTAAGAACGGTGCTAAAATCTCTTAGGATAATATGGTAGTTTCCCTTTATGTTGCTTTCAAATTGATTATCTAGTGCTTGAACTTCCATAACTTCACAAAATATATATAATATATAACATTCTTATTTTTGTTTGCCTCACCATATGTTTAATAAGACCTTTTTTTAAAGTTCTTAATTTTTTTTAGGATGAAATAGCTCTCTGCAATTTTATAATTTGGAATTTTGTAGAATTTATATTCATTCTAACCATATTTTTCTAATTTTATAAATGGCAATAATTCCTTTCAAACTTCTTTTTAATTGGAAAAATTATTATCATATTTTTTCTTCCACAGGTAACACAATTTTATCTTGGAACGAACATGTGCTCTGGTGTCTGTCCTATTTATCGATACCTGCTTCACAAAATATCAGAAACTTAGTGGTATAAATGCCATTTTATTAGAGTTCAGATCTGGGAGAGCTAGAAATTCAGGCAGAGCTCAGTTGCATGATTTTTTTGTTTACATGGCATTCATGGAGTCCTTATGTTGCACACAGCTGAAGACTGGGCTACTCTGTACATTACTTTGTAGAGATTGGGTGAAACTGGTAACATTTAGGTGTTTCTTCTCCTTAGGTCTCAGAAATTCTCTAAATGGTCTCTCTAGCAGAATAACTGGAATTTTAAAATAATGGTCACATATCCAAAAACAAGTGTTCTACAAGCAGGAAATGACAGTGATGAGATTGACAGTTCAAGTCAATCTCTTGAAATCTGGAACCAGAAAATGGAAGACTGTCACATTCAATGGTCAAGAAGTCAAAGACCCCAGATTATGTGGGAAAGAACATGGGCTTCACATTGCAACAGGAAACATAACAAAATGTGTGTGGTATGTTGAGAGTACCAGTGTCACAACTGATTATCAGTTAGCATTTTCAACAGCTAACTACCTTTGACATTGAGCATACAACTCATACAACATAATTTCTCAGATTTTAGTTTTTCTTTTACTTTTTTTTAAGTTTTATTTATTTATTTGACAGAGAGAAAGAGTGAGCACAAGTAGGGGGAGAAGCAGGCAGAAGGAGTGGGAGAAGCAAGCTCCTCACTGAGTGGGGAGCCCAATGCAGGGTTTGATCCTAGGACACTAGGATCATGACCTGAGCCATAAGCAGAAGCTTAACAACTGGGCCAGTTTTTAGTTTCTTAATCATAAAAGTATATAATTTATCACCACATTGAGTTTTGGCGAAAGTTATATGAAAATGTTATCTATAAAAACAGGCTACTACTTTTCCCATGATAATGTTTATCACATCTGAATTTTCTTTATTTTATCTTCACTCTATCCTTACACAGACTATCTTACATCAGTGCTCTTATTTGCCTTTTCTGGACATCTACAAGTATAGAAAAAGTTGATGTTATTAATAGAAATAGTTTTATTTTTTCTTGTGTTAATCAACTATTATATTGTAAGCAGACATCAGCCCAATGATGATTGCAATATGGAAATCCATGAAAACTATGAACAAACATCATTTAAAATAAAATGAAAATATAATTATCTACACTGATATTAAGAAGCAGTTAGAATGCTTAAGGTTTTTCTCCACGTGCAGTAAACCTAGTTATGGGACAAAGCAATTGCTTTTAAGTAATGGAAAATTGAATTATCTGTCATGGCCTCAGGAATGCAAATACTAATGGCAATTAGACATTATCTAAGTTCAACTTATTAAAATCTATTTAATGCACAGAACTCAAATAGGTCCATAGCAGATATAAACCACACAGAAGTATCTTAAATCAAGTTGAAATGCATATCATATCTCTTCTTCTAAAACAGGCAATGTGCCTTTAAATGTATTAATACTAGTTGACATGGGGATTTAAAAGTTCATGTAATACAATGACTTGAGATGAAAGCTGTTATATTCTCTGGTATAGTCTTCCTAACAAGCTTAGAGGAAATTAAATTTACAAGACAAGCTTTCCGTCTGTGAGTTTATCATTCTGCTATACAATTAAGATTGCAGATATCGTCTCTCTTCTTATTAAATCCTGTAAATGTGCCTAGAGGCTATTGCAAAGGGAATATCCACAAAATGAGATCAAGAAATACATAAATAAGAAATGTGAGTTTAGTATTCATTACTCATGATTTCCAGAGTGTGCATGGAGAATGAACAGAACATTTATATTCATTCGACTTTACTAATATTGACCTAGCAGAATGTTTTCCGTACAACATTGTGATGTCAGGGACTATCGGTAAAAAGGAACTTCTAGATCACCAGCTCAAGACAGCTCCTTTGACAGATGAAAAACAAACAGATAAATAAAAACAAGCAAGCAAGCAAACAGATTATCTAGGCCCAGAAAAAGAAAACGATCTTCTGAAAATTTAAAGACCTAGTAAATGACAGAGCTGAAACATGAATCTGAGAATATAACTCCCAAGTTTAGAATTCTCTTTACTAATTCATTGCTAACACCTATTCTGAAATGTAATTGATGAAGACCCTTACAACATACATCCCAACATTATAAACTGCCTTTAATCCACTTGGAGGACTAAGCTGATAATATGACAGCGTGCATTTTCATGGGATCTAAGGTTTCTACACATACTAAATATATTACTAAATATGGTAAATGTATATAACTATATTTTATCCCGACAATTTGCAATGATAGAATTGCATTACTTCAAAAGCAATTTATCTTCTGGTCCTGAAAAAGGAAATTAGAATTCAGCATTCAGATACTTTAATGTAACATCCAACCAAAACAAGATTGAAAAGCAAACAATCTCAGAATGCCCAGAGCCTTGAAATGTAATAAGAAGCATGCTTTTCAGAAAATTTTTATGAAAGTGATCCATATGATATTTTAACATGTTGTGATTAAATACACAGGATTATTAGTAAGACAAACTTGAATTATAACACCTTGTAAATAAGACTAACAAAATGATACTAAACAAT
This sequence comes from Mustela nigripes, assembly GCF_022355385.1. Classification (NCBI taxonomy): domain Eukaryota; kingdom Metazoa; phylum Chordata; class Mammalia; order Carnivora; family Mustelidae; genus Mustela; species Mustela nigripes. The sequence continues at coordinate 228,608,442 of NC_081557.1, read as the reverse complement.
TACTTAGCCTGGTTAGTTAATCCTTCATCTCATCATCTGCTTGATGAGATTATATGTCTAGTGTTATGTCTGAGCCTTCGGCTCAGGTCATGATTCTGGACTCCTGGGATGGAGTCCCACATCGGGCTCCCCTACTCTGCGGGGAGCCTGCTTCTTCTTCTTCCTCTGCCTGCCACTTCCCCTGCTTGTGCTCTCTCTCTCTCTCTCTCTCTCTCTGTGTCAAAGAAATAAATGAAATCTCAAAGAAAGAAAGAAAGAGTGAGCTTGAAATTGATTGCTCAGTGATAAGCACTCACTAAATTTTAAGCAGACAGCTTGTTATAATGATTTGGAATTTGATTTGGGTTTAGTAAATGGGGATTTGAATCTTGTCTTTATCACACTGGGGAGGGATACAAACATAATTCATTGAGTTTGTTTCATTGTGGGCATAATAGGGATAATTGTACATATCTCTTTTGGTTTTTATAAGGATTAAAAATGGACTTCTCATTTTAAAATGGAATCAAAAAGGTGTAAACCTGGTGATTCACAGACCTGTACCCCTGGGGATAAAAATATATGTTTATAAAAAATAAAAAATTCAAAAAAAAAGAAAAGCTGTTACAAACCAAAATAATTCAGCAAATGGGAGACATCTCTGAATAAGACTCTCAAAGTGCTTTATGGACATTTAAGTTCTTGTTTAATTATTATTCTTTCTCACAAATATAGTTTCTTCCATAAGGAATTAAGCATTTATCCTATCAAAGGTATAATTGTATCCCTGTGTTGATAAAGGAAATTTTCAAAATTTAATGTTTTTAAGTCCTGTTCCTGGGGTCCCAGGAAAGTTGCGGTTTAATATTGACCAAGGTCAAAATGAATCAGCAAAACCTCAAAGCATGGGCTCTATTTCCACTCAGAGTATACATTGTATGTCTGTTTAGTTCAAAAAAGAAAGGAAAAAGAAAAGCAACGAAAAAGGAGCATTTCAAACATTAAGAAAAACAAATAAACAAAAAATCCTCCTGGTTTCCATAAGAATAAAGTCATAGTGGCCTTGCTCATACATGCTAAAAACATAAGATAAATTCTGTAACTTTCTAGGATGTTTTTTGTCATGATGATTTGTAATTCTTTAGGTAAAAAAACATACATGCACCAAATGTTCCTTCTCCGGAGCACTCTCCTCTTTGTGAAGACTGTGTATCTCAGCCAGCTGTCTTGGACTCAAATAAACTCTTTTCCTCTCTCTTTAAAATTTTTAAAAAAGGTTTGTTCATTTTGCATCTAGAATGTTACTACTTATAATTTGGATATACAAATAAGTGTAGAATTTGCAGCCATATTCAAAATAAGTATGTAAATACACATTCATCTTATATAGGAAAATGAATATCCTGGTTAAAGCAGCATATCTTTTCTAAACACCACTCATTATAATTATAGTTTATTTATAGAGAACATTATGATGTTTACATTATTAAAACAAAAAAATGCTGATTTTTTGCATTAAATATAGAAGTGAATGTAATTTGTAGAAAGAAAAGAAATGGGAACTTTGAAAATCTTGTGAAATTTTAAAACTATATGAAATTATAGGACATTAGTATAGGGTAGAATATATTCAGCTCTATTTGGCCTCCTGAAATTGTGATGAACATAACTCAGATGCAGGAAACAGTTATTCATTCAGCAAACATGAATCAATGCCAATTATGTTCCAGCCTGTTTTCCCAATACAGGTTTCCCCCACTCTCTGAAAGTAGAGCATTCCTATGAAATCTTTTGTAAGCTAGAAATAGAGTAAAGTGAAGAAGCAATTATCATCAATTTATATGGAAACATTTTTGAGCATTCCCAGACTCAAAACAAAAACAAAAACAAAAAACCCTAACCCTCTTACACTTTCCTAATACCTTAGGACACATCTTGCTAATGGATGTACATAATCATCAAGACAAAGCACAGATGCTCACAGACACAGTTCAAGGGAAGAGGAGAGAAATGGCTTAAGATTTTGGAGGAATTAATGCACTACAGCCCAGGATATGCTTACCAAGCAATATTAACAGCCTGTTTGAGATAAATAAACATGAATACACAGTGAGAATGGTTGTGGGAGGAAGTTTAGGTCCAGAGTTCGATTTAAACAGAGTTGGAGTTTGGCCGTATGAATATAGGAAAATTTGAGAGAGGCCCAGGAGTTGATTTTACATACAAAGGAGAAATTGAAGTGCATGACTATGGAACTTAAATATAATTTTAATCAAATTTTCAATAGCATTTAGTGATTCCCTTTAATGTGTCCAGTACTGTGTCCTAGTGGAGACCTAAGAATATACAAACGTCAAATATTCAGGCAAAACTTGTTCAGTGCTTAGAAAACTATTTTCTAGTGATCAATCATATTATATATGTATATTTATAAATTACAAGATATTAGTATAGGAGTATTCAGCTCTATAGGAATTCCTGAAATTGTTTTGAGCATAATTCAGATGCTAATAACACTTATTCATCCATTCAGTAAACCAAAAAATAACAGATTTTTGAGTCAAGAATATAAGAGAAAATTTAATTAAATAAAATCATAATTAAAATGTTAGATAACTACCACAGATGAGTTAAACACAATTTCATAAAGTCCTATAGAGAACTGCAATGAAAACATTCTAGTGCTCTAGACATTAGATTGTGCTTTATAATACTGAGGAATTCTACGTAACTCCGTGATGGCTTCATTCACTCATTCATTCCACAGTTACTGATTTTCCATTTTTTGTAAGCCGTTGGTCTTTTCTGTTACTTGTCCAACAAATAAACTACCACAAACTTAGTCATTTAAAACAAAAGAAGTTTATTATCTTACAGTCCTGATTGTCAGAAGCCCAAAATAGTCTCATCAACTACCAAGGTGTCATTAGGCCTGATTTTTATTTATTTATTTTTTTCCCATAGAAACTTCAGGAAAGAATATGTTTTCTTGTCTTTTTCAGCTTCTAAAAGCCACCTTCATATTGTGGCCTCTTTACTACATCTCTAAAGCCAGCAATATCATATATTTCTGGCCTTTTTTCAGGAGTCACATCTCTCTCTCACTGACCACAGCCTGAAATGGTTGTCTACTTTTCAGGACACATGTGATTAGAAGGGGCAAACCTGGGTAATCTCCCATCTCAATGCCATTCACATCAGCAAAGTTCCTCTATCCATGCAAGGTAAGATATTTCCACATTTCTGTGGTTAGAATGTGAACATCTGGGGACAAGCATTTTTCTGACTGCTGTAGCAATGGATACATTGTTCTGCCTCAATGGAGGTTACATTGGAGTGGACAAGAATTTTTCCACATGGTGTATTACCATTAATTTATGCATGGTCTAGTCATGCTCTGTAGCATTTGTATGTTAATCATACTGTGTTAGCATTCAAAACTGTGACAAAAACCAACTGTGGTGATATGTTAATGATTAGATGTAATAACTCATCAATACATGTTTAGAGAACACTGTGGAACACCAGAACACCAACACTGTAAGGTGACAGAGTCATAATGTTAAATTTCACCCTTCATTTTCTTATGTCATAATTAATGAAGGTTTTGCTGGCTTTTTGTTTGTTTGTTTATGTGGTTTGTTTTGGGGAGATAACTGGAAGTCCCTAAGTGGGGAGAAGTGAATAATTCTCAGGACAGTCTAAAACAACACCAGTTACACAGAGCGTAATGCTGAGGGAGCTGTGACTGAAGATTGGTGAAAGGGAAGATTCACAGTACATCAGGAAGCAAGCTAAGTTTCATCAAGGCACCTGGCTCATGCAAATGTGGAATTCCTAGGACAGATCCTGCTTTCTCAGGATATCATTGCGTTTTATTCTGCAAAGACATCTCTTCATAGGGGCTAAGAGAAAAAGGTCAGTTTATTATAATATCTTCTAATTCCAATACATGGTCAAGAGTCCTTCATATATCCCAGCAAACTTGAGAGAGAGTTTGCAATCTCTCTTGAGACAGGTTATATCAAATAAGCAACTGCAATATATACATATTTTTTTATTACAGGCTATAATGCCTAAGTTTGAGAGAAGTTAAGTGATGGAAAATATCTAGACCAGGAATAATTAATCTTTGGATATTCAAGTCTCTGTTTCTTTGAACAATTTTTCTCTATGGTCTTTTGAGACAGAGGAGAGGATATGGAGCTAAATCATATAGAAGGGATTCATTCTCATTATATTGAAGGGTTTTCTATCTTGCCTAAGCTTTGAAAGTTTTGTTTGTCTGCTACGGAACACCTCAGCACATTTGTAAAAGAACTCCTTGGCAAGCACACTTGTCTTCATCAACAGAGTCAGCGACTGTCAAACACTTTGTCTCCAAGTTCTGTCATCTCTCTTTCTGTTCATCCGGCACCATATTACACAGAACTTTTGCTCAGGAACTTTCACACGAGCTCAGTGTTTCAGGCTGACTCAAGCCAATTTGGTCTTGACAACTCTTAATAATGGCGGCTGCCAAAGTGAAACATTGGATGAGAGTTAGTCACTTTCCCAAAATCTCATCACCAACTAAATTCTGCTGCATATAAGAAGATTTATTAAATAAATATTTACTAGGAAGAAGGATGCTCTCGCTTGTCCAATAAAATGATGAAATTCCATCTATCCATTGTTTCAGCTTCTCCTAACATACTTTTCATGAAAAGGTTACTTATGTCAGATACAATAATATTTTGGATTCAGGATTTAGCTAACAGAACGAGGCAACCAGAATGTAATAAATCAAGATCTAGACACAGAAAACATTTGAAGTAACTCCTATGCACCATCCCTAAGGGTCCAGACCCTTAGTTTCCCTATAGGCAGTAGTGAAAACTGTCTCTAAAAAAATATGGCTAATCTACATGCCCTGAGCACCAATAATTTTTACCTATGATAGCCTATTTCTAAAATTTGTTCTGATAATTAATAAGCTTCTGATATAATAAATCAAAACTGATTTCTCATATTTTCTACAGAATTAGCAAAGCTTTGGTGGTAAAGATAACTGAAATATTTATGCCACTATCCCTTCACAGTATGAACTTTCTGACTGAATTGTAGATGACTCCCCTGAGACTAATTCCCTGATTAGAACAAATAGCAGGTACTGCAGTTCAGACTGATATACACATAAATACATACAAATACAAATATATGTGGGGTTCACAACAAACCTCCCAAAATGTGCTACTTTGGCATGTGGATGATTTTGAGCTGAAGACAACCAAGACTGAAAAGACAAAGTAAGAGCTGTAACCCACCTTACTTTAATTGCCTCAAAGAATTTAGATAGAGAGCACGGTCTAGGAATAGAGCTATCACTGGAGATAACCACAAAGACGAGGCTAGGTTTGGTAAGCTCCTGGAATTCACAAGAACTGTTTGGTCGTATCATCTCCCTGTAATTGTTTTTCACTTTAATTTTTTTTTCTTTCTTTCTTTTCTTTTTAAAAGCTCCAGACCCTTATACCCTACCTCTAAGCTCAGGATAGCACATATGCCTCAATTGTGTGATTGTCTTTGAAACTCTCAACACTTTGTGGGACAATTCACATACAAAATTTAGTTTGTTCCCTCCAGTAAATAAATAAATAAATAAATAAATAAATTCTCCCTATTAATCTTCCTAATGCCAATTTAACTAATAGAATAACTAAAAGAACATAATAAGGCAGAGAAAATATTTTTCCTCTTCCATAATATACTGCTGGCATAGTTTTAAATAAATTTCAAACAATGTAGTATCCAGTTAGTCAATAAAAAGTCATAAAAGAAGAAGAGAATATGAAAATCCACATTACAGATGGAGGTCTGGTAAACACAAAATCATAAATTTCATTTGCACATCCAATTTAATTTAAATGAATTTGAAGTACTCATAGAGAATTTCCTCCTTTCCTTTCCTGGATAACTCCCTCTTTTCCTATTTCCTTCTTTCTCAAGATGTACTTGTGCTTACTATGTTCCTGACCATATTTTAGGGATCTGAAAGTAAAAAATAGCATTACCTTTTTTTCTCAAATAATGCAAATTGAGGAAGTTGACAAAATGTTTTTTTAACCATCCAAGATGTATCATTAACAATTTAGGGATGAGGGGAGAACCTAATTTTGTCTGTGAATTTCAAGATATTCTTCATAAAGTCGTTGACATTTGAAATAATATTGAAAAATGAGCCCACATGAAGGTCAGTCTATATAGCAGGGGTTGTGCATTCAAAAGAATATAGAATGGAAAGAGTATCATGCATTTAGGAAACCACAAAATGGTTAACAATTGTTGATCGTATAATGTAAGAAAATGTCAAGAGATCAGAAAGGTAAGCCAGGGGCAGATGGCAGAAGACACTGAAAGCCCAATTGAAGTTAAGATTTATGATGAAAATGATGAGGGCCCATTGAAAGAGAGAACCATGATCAAATTTACATAGACAAAAGAGAGGATGTATTGAGCAGAGACCAAGGAAGAGAACAGAGTTGTGAAGCCTATGCCATAATATCCTGCAATCCCACTTTCAAAAGTTAGATACAAACAAACATTGGAGTAGATTTAGCTATGACAAGCTATGTACAGAAAATGTAGAGGAAAAAGAACAATCATTTTAAGTTTAATGCAGTACAGGTGAGAAGTGATAATGTGATCCATTCTGTAATGGGAGAGATTGTTCAGGAATATGAAGCATGGATCTGACTAACTGCACCTGGGAAGTTCAGAAGATAAGGAAGAGGATGATTCTAATATTTCTTTTTTTTTTTTAAGACTTTATTTATTTGGGAGAGAAATAGAGAGAGCACACAAGTAGGCAGAGCAGCAGGCAAAGAGAGAGGGAGAAACAAGCACTCCACTGAGCTTGGAACCCGATGTGGGTCTCTATCCCAGAGCCCCAGGATCATGACCTCAGCTGAAGGCTGACGTCTTAACCTAAAGAGCCACCCAGCACCCTGATTCTAAGATTTCTTAGATGGGAGACATGATAGCATTCACCAAAATAGAAGACACACAACTTTGCAGTACACAATAATGAAAAATAGTTTTAAACATTTGATATACCTGAGCAACTTTCTGAAAAATTACTCTGTTTGTTACTAGGTTAGGTTCTCACTCTGGCAGATGTCTGTTCTGTTTAAACTAATCAATACTTCTTGTTTCCCACAGAAATTTGGTTACTTTGTCTTAGTTCCTTCCCTGGCTTTTATTATTACTCCACTCTGCAAACATTGTGTTGTTGATAGGCTCAGTTCTTGGTTCTTTCCTCTTCTCAGTCTGTGATCACTCCCTTGAAAATTTCCTCCTGTCCCATGCTTTAAAAAAAAAAAAAAAAAAAAATCTGTAGGCTGATGATACTCGAATAAATCTTTAGTCTGCCCTTCATTTCTGCATCTCAGATTTATATACTGTTTATCTCTTTGACATTTCATCTGGATATCCACTAGGCTTCTTAAACTTACCATATGCAAAATTAAGCTCTCCTTACAATATTCTTCCTCTCAGAAAATGAAAAATTTCTGTCAGTGTGGGTGACTCAGACTCACAACTGGAGTCTTCTTTTTCACTTCTCTGTCTCTCACAACCCACATTAGATCTGTCAGCCACCAACACTGACATCTTTTTCTTCTGACTAGTATCCCAGCTTCCATACTTGTTGTCCTTCAGTTGTAAACATAGGAGTCAAGAGACAATTCCAATTATATTACATTCATTCTTGAAACTTGATAATGACATCTTATAATTCAGGGGAAAAGGCACAGTTCTTAACACAAACTTATAAGGTACTCTACAGTGTAAGCTTTACTTTTAATCAAAGATATGGAAACTGATATTGTTATCTCCCATTCAGATCTACCCTCTGAATTCTACTGCTTGCTACATAACTTCTCGAGAATCTCTAATAGCATGTCAAATCCAATATATCAAAATAACATTTTGATTCTTAGCCCATTTCTTCCAGTCTTTGACTTTGCACTTCCCCTTTTTTGGTATATGAAACTTGTATGCACCAATTGTTCTCATTAATAACCTATGAGTTGTATCTCATTTCTCTGTTTGTCTTGTTTCTGTCTTCTCTTAACCTGACTACAAATCATGTTCATGCTATGTAAAATTCTTCCTACTTTCACCGACATCTCCATAGTTAAATACACCATCATTTCCTGCATAGCTTAGTCAAATGGACTTCTAAATTATCTCTCCTACTGTCTTCACTTGAGCCTTTCACTACATAGTAAACAGATCAAACTCTTCCAGATTTAAATCAGATAATAGAATTCCAAGCTTTAAAATAATCAAAAGACCTCATTATGTAAAATAAACCCAGGACACTTTACCATGATCTATAAATTCCAGTATGGTCATTCTCTGCCTCATTTCATGATTTCTTCTTTTTCATCTCACTCCAACTATATTGATTATGTATTATAAAAAATCATAATAATTCAGATTCTTAAAATGCTTACGTCTCTTTTATTATGAGTGATAGAAAAAAATGAGACTGTTTTTTTTTTAATTTTTTATTTTTTATAAACATATATTTTTATCCCCAGGGGTACAGGTCTGTGAATCACCAGGTTTACACACTTCACAGCACTCACCAAATCACATACCCTCCCCAATGTCCATAATCCCACCCCCTTCTCCCAAACCCCCTCCCCCCAGCAACCCTCAGTTTGTTTTGTGAGACTGTTTTTTAATAAAGCTGGAATGAACAATGATTTTTACTTAAAGAAAAATGCTTTATTTAAAATAGGTACTGTCAGTGGTCTCTCTTCACCATCCTTAAAATACTGATTGACGCACATCTTAGCAGAAGGTGCTGCTCTCAGTGTGATAACTCTTTCTTTGACAGATAGAAGAAGCTCAGAAGAAATATACCAGCAAAGATCTTTTGTTTGTTTGTTTGTTTTCTCTTTCACATTTAGAAGTAGATGTGCTCTTTAAAATATGAGAATTGAGAAGGAAATATATCTATTCATATTATAACAAAAGTATAACCTTCCCTTCCCGCACTGATTAAACATGAGGTTATTCATACCAAACCCTCATTATGAAATCATCTTCATTATAACTATTGGGTTTTTTGGTTGATCTTGACCATTATTCTGGTTATCTCATGAAAAAGAAGGAGTCTGAAGACCACTGACTCTTAATGTATGTTTTTAAACTGAAATTTTGCCAAAGTACTGATAAATCTATTATATTAAGAACTTGTAGTAAATCTAAAACATTTCTTGGATGATAAAACTCTCCACACTTGAGATTGAAACTATTAGGCTATGGGAGAACCTTAACTCCCAGGAGGGACATTGCCATTGTTAGGAAGCGGGGAAGTGATATTTAACTAAATCTATTGATGTGAATGTTCTTGTGTCTTAGATAATATCATCTGAATATGTAGAAAAACTTCAGATTTTTTAAGAAATGCCTGGTGGTGGGTATTGAGGGCACATATTACATGGAGCACTGGGTGTGGTGCATAAACTATGAATCTTGGAGCATGAAAAATAAAATTAAATTAAATTAAGATTTAAAAAGAAAAGAAATGTTACCAAAAAAACTTTCTGAAATTCAATAAATGTCAGAAGCTTGTGAAGAATTTTAAGTTGAATAATATAATGTAATATTTCTCACAAAAAGAAGAAATTTTCTAAACTAACACTATTTTACCTTAAAGTATGTCATCATAATTAAGGGATAATTATCATACACTTAAGGGAATCAAAAATTTCAATACAACTAAGGTCTTTCTCCCTCTACCTTTTAATGTATCATTAAATAATGAAACATGCTAACAACACATTTTAGTTTGGTATACTTTATTTCTTCATTGTTTCTATCTTTGAATTCTTTTGCTCTTAGGGTAGTTACTTTTTAAAATTTCTTTTTTACTGAGGCATTGTCTACCACCTTTTTAAAAAACGGTGACAACTTTTGTGTTACTGAAGGTTTCAAATTGTTGGTTAGATTTAGTACCAACTTGTAACATTTTAATTGGAAGCTAAGCTTATTTTACACTTGGGTGGGGATTTTGCCAACTATAGTGTTTCAAGGTCATTTAAAAATTGGTTCTACACTTCTCTTTTTTTCTTAAATACAACTAGATCTTTGGGAGAAAACTTGATATTCAGAAGTTCAGATTCACAAACAAAATGGAACTATTAGAGACTTTTTTTATTAAAAGCATATTCTTGAGAGGTTTGATTTGAATTGCACTTTTCTCCCATGCATATAAAATAGGATTTCGTTTTCAGAATTAATTTCTATTTTCATTAAAACATTTATTATATGAACTGAAGTAATCCTGCAGCATATTTTTATTTCAATTTGATCCTTTCATTTTTTCACTAAAATATTCAAGTTACTTCAGAGAGTTAAAGAAGTGATAGCCATCAGTCTTGCTAACAAATGGATATCAGAGTATGGTATAACATAATAATGTATATATCTATATTTTGATTATTTTCAGATTTATCCAGTTTCAAGTTTTATTCTTCGTTTGATTCAGTTAATGATCAAAGATTCCCTGCCTGACTTAATCAAATACCTTACTTTATTTTATATCTTATTAAGAAAGAGAAAAAAAAGCTACAAAACCATTATTTAGTCTCAGTCATCATATTATGAAAATAAGTAGAGAAAATTTAATTTAAAATGAAGTTGTGGAGGGAGGTTGGGAGAAGGGGGTGGGATTATGGACATTGGGGAGGGTATGTGCTTTGATGAGTGCTGTGAAGTGTGTAAACCTGGTGATTCACAGACCTGTACCCCTGGGGATAAAAATATATGTTTATAAAAAATAAATAATTAAAAAAAAATGAAGTTGGGAAGCCCTGAAGGGGAAGCTTCATTCACGTTACCACTCATCGGAGCTCACAGAACCCGCAGGAAGACAAAATGCCACTCTCTGTACAACACCAGAGCATCAACTGCCGCTTGCACCAACAGCGACAGCCTTGAACTCTTGTTCTTGTCTGCTTTGGTCCAAGACAACTCTTCATAGTTGCTTCAAGCCTGATAAAATATGACCTTCCCTTTGTTTCTTTGGACTTGCATACATTTTTTCCCGTAGTTTGCTTGTTCTAAATTGTACTTTCTTTGTTATTTCTGAATAAACTTGTTTTGCAACAAACAAACAACTGGCTATTTTGATTTTTAGGTTGATAATAAGAATGAAGTAGGATTTCATTTTAAAAGATTAATTTGATTATCTTTAGAGACAATATATTTTGACTATATTGAATTTTCCATTGATCTCGAGTGCATTATCAAACAGTTCTAATTAATAATGCTTTCCTGACTTTTTCTTCTGCCACTTTCCATTATAATATCAAATGCCCAAATCCCACCAACATTAATTGGAGGGACAACATGGACTTAGATTCTGGAATCATACCTCTTCATGAGAGTACTATGGTTCAGGGTGCCTGAGTGGCTCAGTCAGTTAAGCACCTGCCTTATACTCATGGTCTGGAGTCTTGGGATCAAGCCTGGCCCCATGTTGGGGCTCCCAGCTCTGGGCAAGAAGTCTGCTTCTCTCTCTCCCTCTGTGTGGAGCATCTCCTGCTTGTGCTCTCTCTCTCTTTCTGTCAAGTGTATAAATAAAATCTTTTAAAAAAGAAAAAAAGAAAGAAAGAAAAAGAAAGAAAGAAAGAAAGAAAGAAAGAAAGAAAGAAAGAAAGAAAGGAAGAAAAGAGAAGAGTATGGTTCTGTCATTTCAAACATAAGTGAGCATGAGTGAGTTACTTAACTTATGTAAACTTATGTTTTACTTAAAAAATAAACATCATGAAAATATCTAACTTCACAGGATTTTCATTGCCAATACTTTTGCACAGAATAGGAACACAATATATTTTAATGAATATATTAGAGAGTTTAAATTTGAAAAAAACATGGAAAGTTATCTTGGAAAAAAGTCTTAATCTGTAAGTCTTTTTAACTAGCCATTCTCATTGATGTAATTAAAAAAAAAAGTCTGATGAAATCACTTTTTGCTAAAATATGCTTCATTGGAGAGAGCACATCTGATAAAGCCCTGCAGTAGTAAAATGCTTAGGAAATCAAGGTTCATCTTGATTTTTTTCCTGAAAAGTACTTCAAAATCAAAAAATCTAACCTACTATATTGACGAGCACCTGAATTTCAAATGTAGCAAAATACTTTCCTAGAAATAATGCAATGGACTGCCATGGTTAACATAATGAAAAGAAACAGACCTGATCTATGATTTGATAGTTTTTATTTCAGAGGCTGTTTTTGACATTCCCTCTACAATCTCCATTGTATTTATTATATTTTCAAGATCAACTATATAATATTTAAAACTGTTGTTATATTTCCTGAGATGGATTTGAAAAAATATAAATTGAGCAAAGAAAATAAGCTTTCAGAGGTAAAGTTTTGTGCATTGACAACTGTTTTGTGTTTGTTTGCTTGATAAAATAATACTACTCGAAATAGAAACTGTGCCCTGGAGAGAAAGAGAGAAAACAAACAAACAAACAAACAAATAAACAAACAAAAAAACAGCTTAACAGTTTTTTTCATTTGAATATGAACTGATAGGACATAAAATAAATCATTATCAAGTGCTATCATTTTCTGGTACCTTGTGTGTGATAATCATCTATGGACCAAGATGATCTTACTGGTTCCCTTAGCTTGACTGAACTTCAGGCAGGTTTGTTCCTAAATATGGACCCCTGACTTCCCTTTTCTTCAGAACATCAGAAAACTTAAAACCATGAATTCTTTCACTGCACCTTTGAATTGTACATCTTTTCAAAAGAGTCTCTCCAATTGTATAATCCAGAAACGGCTTTCTCAAGAATGTGGGAACCATCCCTTTGAAATGTAATAATTTTGCCTCTATTCTCCCAGTCTCCAAAGGAAGGTAAGGAGACTAAATTCTAAAAAAAGGCTATGGATTATGTTATCACATTGAATAATCTTCCCACTAATATGCCACAGTACTTTTCTGGTAGCTCCCCAAGTGCTTAAAACCTTGACTGCATTTTGTTTTAGCAGAGTTGAATTTAATCTCTCTATTCTAATAATAGTAATAATAATAATAGTCTTGACCTCTGTTGCAGTAGTCTTGAACCTAGTCTTGTTGCTGGTTTAACTCTATGTAGTATGATTTTTTTCTGACACAATCATAGGCCAGAAGATGTTTCCTATTGGAAAATGACCCCAAACTGGATTTCTTAAGCCTCATTTCAAGTAATTAATAGTTGTTTGAGCAAAGTTTGTACATAGGTATACTTTTTATGGCTGAGTAAATCTTATGCTTATGATTTCTACCTTCATGTGTATAAAATTCTGCTCAAGGCCTTCTTACAGGATGAATATGCTCTTTTAAAAATTTCAGGAATGATAAAATAGTGAAACAAATTCCCACAACGGTGTCGATAAACTGAGATCATAAATGGATGTTGTAATTGGGAATAGTCTACACTTACGTTTGTTTCACAGGTCACTGCTCAAGCTAGTGGTGGCCAGCTCTGTTGTTGATTTGTTGACAGCAGACTGAAATTCACTTACACACCTTAAAAAGAAAAGCAGATACTCCCTGAGTTTAAGACAAACTCAAAGTGAAAGTTAATTCAGCCTAAATATTCTGAAAAAGATTTCTTTGGAGGACCAGGTATTATGTTACTGAGAATACTTGATTTGTCATTTTTAGGATGCAATTTAATATGTTACATTCTTAAACATCACATTCAACTTCATCTGTATGATAATTTTCTTTTATATTTAATATTTAAATGGACTTTTTGGTGATTATAAAGAACTAAATATAAACGAGGTTGTTTGCAGGTTTATTTTCATCTGTATAATAATGAATAGTGTTAAAATTTGTGGAATAGAACTACCACAATGGTTTTTATTTTAGTTAAATAGGGCATTTGGTTCAAATACAGTCTGGACCAATGAATTAATTAACTTATCATGAAAAATAAATCTTAATTCATTCTCGGAACTGACCAGTCTATCATCAGACTTGAAAAATGTTCAAACAGTGAAAAAGCAATTCTTCTTATGTCCTTCTGTGTGTCTTCTATACTTACACAATCAGAACTGATATAAGAAGTCTATTACATATCTAGAAACTAGGAATTCTTTTCTAGGTCATCTTTCAACTTCAACAGATGCAGCTACTCATTTAGAAAATTGGTGGTTATATGTATGTTAATCCTCTTCCTCTCAAATGGCTTGAGTTTTCTGACCCTTGTTTCCTAAAATGTTTCAATATTTTTACCCATAAATATATAGTTTTCCTTAAACTAAGACAACACAGCAAAAATTGAAGTGTGGGTAAGCATGCTTGATAACATCAAGGAATGTGTTTCAAAATGACAAAGACTATATGATCTTTCTGCATATTTTGTTTTATTTAAGGAACGGTCACATCCACACTTTGTAATGATTAAGTTACAATTTTAATTTTTTAAATTTATTCTAGAAAAAAAATAGTATAAAGAAGGTACCAATGTGTACATTTCATATTGGTCAACAAATGAATAGCATTATAAGTCTAACTTTCGATAAGGTGATGCTGCTTTAGGCAAGAGCTGATGGTATGTGCTTGTGGAAATCAGTAAAGGGATGTGGAATATGCCACCTCAAAATGTGTCTTTTTGGCATATTGATTTTTTTTGAGCCAATTATTTTTAAGAAAAAGCAGACATAGGAGAAACTGAGTAGAAGTTACCATTTTAGAAGAGAAATTTACCATTAGAAGGGAAATTTCTATTTGTAAGTGTCTCCCTCTCTGTACAAGTAAGAGAAGGGTAACTCTAAATCTTTAGAAACTCTTATCAATGGAGAAGACAATCCTTAAGTTTGCACAGAAATCTTGCATTTGTTCACTGTTCTCTTCCTGGTAACCTCCCATAATCCCATCCATCCTGCTTCCACCTCCCACCCACCCTCTTAGTTGTAAATGTTACTTGATTTCTTGGTGGCTTGGACCATTTTAAGGAGTTACTTAGCTTTCCTGAATATAGAAACTTACTTTTTTTTCCCCTGTTAATCTGTCTTTTATTACTGATGAACATCTAAGTTTCTGATTGTCAAAATTCTCACTCAGCACACTCATAATTTATTCCATCCAAGTATTGCATATCTAGGATGTGTCTGTATCTCCATGACTATCGTTGGCAAAATTTAATCTATCGTGTGTTTTTTCCCACAAGATGAGGATTTTTACCACAACCAGTTTGGACCACGCGAGAAAAAGTGATCAACAATCATTTAGAATGGTGTTCCATTTTGATTAATAAATGTGTTTCCTATTGAATGTTGCTGAATGTACATTAAATGTGTAGTAAATACCTTCCAACAGCTGGCATTTTAGTACCCTGAACCTAAGAAAACTATACTTTTAGACGGGATGAAGGGACTAAGTTATAGTGTCATAATACTGGTTACATGGAAATTAGTAAAGATGATGATACTAAGTCTACCTGGAATACAAAATACCAGAAATGGATTATGAAATATTAGATAATCAAGGTGTATCTCAGATATTTCAGTTGGAAGCCTACTTTGTTCTTAAATTTGGCCTAAATTATCATTTTTTTTTAATTTTTGAAGAGTATCTATTTATTTATTAGAGAGAGAGAGGGTAGAGCAGAGGGGAAGAGCAGAGGGAGATGGAAAAGAAGACTCTGCACTGAGCAGAGAGCTCAATTCAGGGCTCAATCTCGGGGCCTGGGATCACCACCTGAGCCAAAGGTAGGTGCCTAATCAACTGAGCCACCCAGGTGCCCCTAAATTATTATTTTTTTAACTCTTACATAACACCTTTTATGTATCAGAACTTTTCCATCTCTGATATTAAATTGACTTTATTAGTTTCTATGTCACCAGCCCTAGATTCTGTACACTTCAAGCAGAAAATTCAGGTCCCTTCATTTTTCATACCTTCAACCAGCATCTGGCACAAATAATGCATGAAATAAATAATGATTCAACTATATATTTTCCTTCCCATTTATTCAGTTTTGATCAAATCCTTATAAATGACTATACTTTATTGCATGTTGCACTCCAGAGAGAGCAGGAACTGAAGCAATAACAAAATAGGTATGAAGGAAACCTTATGAGAATAGATAAAAGTGAAAAGGACATCTCATAGTTAATGTGGATGTAGCTTTAAACAAACAAACAGGAAATCTAAAGGCAGGCCCCAGACTGATAAGTAGGTACTGTTGGGAAGTTAGTGACTATGAGCTGCCACAACATGCCAGAGCCCAAGCGGGGTATGGAGTACAGGACACTAGTGAGGACCTCATGCAGGAGTCTCAAAGCACCATTGTACAGATTGCCTTTTAATTGCAAAAAGATGAAAGAATAACTTTGCAATGGGTAAGTCTTCCGAAAGACCCCACCTAAACTGAGAAATCAAAGTCAACATCACCGATACTAGGACAAAGTGAAATCCTAAGCCAGCTGGTGAGACGCAAGGAGAAGAGCACAGTGTCTTTTCTCTGACACTTTTTGCTAACATGAGGTAACAGCAGACAGCTTCAAGGTTGGTGACATTCTTCAAAATAATTGGCTTGCAAGAGTCAAAATTGCCAGCATCATAAAAGCCAAGGAGAGAAACTGCACAACTACTCTAGACACAGGGAAATAAAGGTTTTTAACAAAATTCAACATATTCTAGATAATGTTTGTTTCCTCTGAAGGACATTATTAGGGCAATGGATTAAACTTGAAATTACTCTGAAAGTCAGATGCTAATAATGTATCAGTAATAACTTCTTGACATTGATAAGTACATTGTGGTTATGTAAGAGAGTGTTCTTTCTTGTAGGAAATACACTTATTTGAGGTATTAGGACATTGTATCAGCAACTTACTCTCAAAAAAGTTAGGAAAAAAGAACCTCTCTATATTTTTCACTTAACATTTAAGTGCGAGATTGTTTCAGATTAAAACATTAAAACATTTTAAAAAGTGCTTTGTCTTGGTGGCTCAGTTGGTTTAAGTGTCTCTCTGGCTCTGGTCATGATCCTGGGTCCTGGGATTGACCCCTTCATGCTCCCTTTCCTACTTCCTCTGCTGTGCCCCCTGCTTGTGACCAATCTCTCACAAATAAACAATTAAAATTTAAACAAATTAAAAAACAATTAAAGACATTTTAAAAAGTAAAAAAAAAAAAAAAAGTTAGTACAAAAATGTTGAATATCTGTATGTCATATCCGCAGCAGAACAATGGAAAAATATGTGCTTTGAGAGATATTAAAAATTTGCATTAGATCAAGTGTGAAAGTCAGAAGCACACTCTTACCTTGGGGTGAACTCAAATTTCTCCATGTGCTATTATTTTATAAAAAAGTAATTGTTACATTTTCTAATCAGATGCAACACTGCAGTGAACTTATTCTAAGATGTGACAATACATCTCTTCTTTCTTGCTACCTCCAAGATAATAGTATTGTAAAAAGAATATTAAAAATATTAAAATGATGTACACATGAAAGCATTTTCCAACCAGGCTGTTGGAAGTGTTGATACCGTAGGGTCTCTTTGAATATCATATACGGGCAATTGTGTGTGTGTGTATGTATCCATGCATATATCGCTTTGAAAAGCTGGGGGCCAGTGGTATAGAATAGCCTTATTACCCTCTAAAATGGGCTCATGAAGAAATGGCTAATTCTACTCCATCAGGAGTAGAATAGATGAAAAATGTAGCTTTTAACATTTTGTAAGCCAAAAGAAGGAAATGCTCCAAAACTACTGAAGATGTGTCAGAAGTATACAGATCCCAGTGCAAAGAGAACCATGGCCAAATAAAATTTGAGCATTTAAAAGAATAATAATGACAATATATTTTATTGAAACAAAAAAAATCAAGAGGACCATAATAATTTACAAAATTAGGAAGAACGAGGGAACACTTTTATTTAGAAAAAATATAAATTAGACTTAGGAAATAATTCTTTTTCTTTTTCATTCCTTCGAGAGTTGATTCTACAGTCAATATATACAAAGGTTTGGGAGAATAATATTCACACTGCCAGATAATGCCACCTCGTTGTGTACTTATTATTTCAAAAAAAGAAATAAATGATTTTCTTAGAGTGGAGAGAGATCACAGAAGGTTCTTCCTTGAGCAAATAGTGAAAATTAACATCGCAGATACCAGGAAAAAACAAACAAACAAACAAACAAAAAAAACTTTCATGACTGTGGTGTGACGTAATGAGGAGCCCACTAGATCAAATACAATAACCTTTAGTCTGCTAAAAATTTTTATCTTGAGTCTGTTCAACCACAACAATGAAGCACAGTTAAATTGTTTGAAATTCCATAAGCCAACTGGCCTGAACCATTTAATAGCAGCAATATCATATAAGATTTTTAAAAAGGGGGAAAGGGGCTAGAGTGAGCTCTTCTAGATTTTAAAAAAAAATAACTGAAAATAATGACAAGAAAATGCAATGTGTGACTTCTTATAGCATCTCGGTTGGATGGGAAATAGCCATAATGGAAACCCTGAGGACAATTGAGAAATTTAAAAAATGAACTGTGTGATTAGACAATATTATGATGTCAGTGCTAATTAACTTCTTTATGTATATAATGTTATTATAGTCATGTAACAGATTGCCCTTATTTTTAGGAGTTTAATGCTAAAGGATTTCTAACGTTTCAGTAAGGAAATAAGAGGGAGAAGGGAAGGAAAAGGAAAGAGGAATATGCAAGAGAGAGAGAGAAGGGGTAAACCGATGTGGCAAGTGTTAACAATTAGTGACTTGTAGGTGAATGGTATATAGGAATTATTTACTCTAGATCTTCTCATCTTCTGTAAGATTGATGTTTTTCATAATAAAATATTGGAAAATATATAAACATGTGGTTCACCTATTTATACCAATGCATGATATATTCGTTGTTATTCATGGTATTTCCACTTCACCCACTTAAAAAATCTTCTGAAAATTCAGACACATACTTCCATGAAAATATACATTTACTTCTTCTCTATCAGGGATATTTATATATACTAATAATTTCTGTGAACAGGAATTGCTATTTGTCTAACACTGATCATTGTAGTGTCATGTACATTTATGATGTTATTTAGATAAATGAAGTAATACTCAATTTGTTATACATTTTATTGCACTCCACTAAAATGAAATAAGCATTTAGAATTGACATCTTGCATAAATATTGGACTCATATTTATTTATTATCTTTGTCATACATTTATAATAAGATAATATATTTTATTCTATATTTCATGACATTTGCTTTTATAATCTGAAAAATCACTTCAATTAATGTATAAAATATTCACAACTGCTATATGGCAAGGAAAAAAAACTACATTTTAAAAGTATTTCACATTCTTAAAATTTTCCTGTTAGAAAAATTGATAGGATTAATTTCAGTAGTCTCTTATAAACATTTCATACAGTTCCCTGACCCTTTTTCATGCAGTTTGGGCTTTAGAGAACATTCCTTCAGTGTTTCATAAAAGGGCATAGCAGGGAGAATTAATCTTCGGTGCTCAGTTGCAAATAGGACTACAATTCTTCCCCCTTTCCTGTATCTTCATCCTTTGCTGCTGACAGCATATTTTCCTTACTTAAAAGCCAAAGCCTATTTCCCTGTCAGTGAAATCTGTACTGGCCTTGTAAGTTGTTTTGGCTGATAAAATATGGCTGAAGAAATTGCATGCCAGTCCAGAAGCCAGGCCTCAGGAGAGCCCCATCCCTGGAAAGAACCAGAAAAAAAGTTACAATGCATCCATGAAGTAACACCAGCCTGGTCAAATACTAACCTCCAAAAGCTGTCACTGCATTTTTATTCAATGCCATTTTTCATTTCATTTTTTACTAGGGTCATTTTATGTCTAAATATTATGATTTTTGTTTTATATACTTATAAATCATAAATGCGTTTTAGGAAAACCTAGTTGATGCTACTGATCTTAACCTTTTTAACCTCTGATATTTTCTCCAAAATATGTACATATAGGTGTAAAAGGTATATATATAAAATAATGTATATAAATATATGATATATGCAAATATTATAATAATTCCAGATAATATCTAACAATACATATATAAGTATAGAAATAACTGAAAATAAAGATTATTTATAGGTGTAAAAATATTACATATACATAAACACATTCACGTATATGTAGAGGCAGAGGCTGAGAGTGAATTGATATTTAATCAATTGAAATTAAAAAGCTCTGTCAGAAGTTCAGGGCCACCAGGATGGGGTCATCATATCTTACAAGCTGCATTTAACAGTCTTTGTCATAGGGCTAAAAAACTCTAAAGGAGTATTTTTACCCTACCTAGAGAAAATGCTGATGACTAGGACAGATAATTTCCTGGTTAGCTAATACTGTAACATTATTTCTTGGCTCATTTTAGTGCTTCCCTTTTCAACTTCCCTGTTCTTTTTAATTAAATGAGTTGGGAAAAAAAGATGCAGAGGAAGAAATAAAAAGTAGCAATAATCTTCCCTTACCAGGTGGAATTCTCTGTTGCCTTGGTCCTCAAACATGAGAAATTTCAAAGCAGTCATGAATCTTCGTGAATTAACACAGTCTTTTTTGTGAGGCGAAAAGAAAAAAGAAAAAAAAAGAAATTTGGCTCACTAAAGCTATAAACAATTCAGTGAAACTATGTAAGTAAATAAATATTTACTCTAAAAAATCTACATGAAAGCAACATGAGAGAAAAAACTTAAAGCCACAGTTTTTTTGTTTTTGTTTTTATTTTTGCTTTTATAAATGTAGGACAGTAAGAATAACGTGTACAGGTTTTAATATTGTTCATTTATGTTTGCTGAAAAGCTCTCAGAAGGCTGAATTCTCATGAGTTAGTATAATTAAAATAGGGTTTGAATATGTGAACTTCTCAGAGTTGATGAAAAGAAGCAAACTTAATTTTATAGGAAATAACCATGGCTAGGTTTTCAGAGTTTCTTCTGCCCATCTAGGTTACAAGTTTCAGTTACTTGAGAAACTGCTTTTGATTAACAATGTTTGGAATTAATGAAAGCTATTTAATGAAACTTATTTGTGAATGATTTTTACAAACTACTACTTTTATTGGGAGAATTTCTGCTTGACATTTTGTGTTTTGACTGGCATTTTCTTGTTGCCAGCTGTCATAAAAGGGACGGCAACACATGCCGTTAGCAGCATATGCCTTTTTGGGTGTTGAATAGCATTTTCATACAAAAAAATCAAATGATCCATAACATATTATGCTGTCATTTGAAAACAGCATCAGAAATGAAACATTTTTCATGCCTGTTAATATATTTTGTCCCCCAAGGCTCAATCTAGCATTTCCTCACTACTTTTGAAAATATAATGAGGTGAACATTTATTTTTTAATTGACACTATTAGGGTTTTCAGAATAAGAATACTTCTTTTTTTTTTGTAGAAGTTGTAAAAATACATTTTAGAAGGTTTAGTATATTCTCTTTAGTTAATTATTATCTTCTTAGCATGCTGTTCCTCAGGAATGCTCTTTCAAATACTGATTATGCATCAGTAATTACATATACTTAACTCCATGGAAAATGACATCTAAAGGCTAGTTCATACTTTGGATTGGTGCTCACTTAAAAGAATATATGCAAAACAATGCAAAACATGCAGCAATAGATTAAACTGTATGGCTAAAATACAACATGAATTCTATTATTTTGCTATGTTATATTTGTATCAAATAACTGCTTTGGATTTAAATTATAGGGATAACACTCAAATCTTTAAAAATAATAGTTTGAAATTGGCAAAACCTTTTCCCAGGTACTCCAATCTGATTCTCAAAATTTTATATTATGTACTTAAATATAATTATTGATTTATCTATTCATCTATTGATTTGCTTGCAAAATGCGGTTTATTAAGGCTCCAGAGAAATGGCACTTCATTCTGAGCTGGGGCACCGGTGGTGCCAGGTCAACCCAAAAGAGCTGGGCCCAGAGAGGTTGGAAGAACCTCCCCCAAACAATTATCCTGAGGATAACTTATTTTTAAAATGTCTCTATCTTCTTTAGTTAATTGAGTCTCAAGGAAACAAATGTATTTGTTTTCTTAAAAAGTAGTCCATATTTGTGTGTGTTAGACAAAAACACAGCTGAGCATGTAATTACCTCTGCTTTATATTTCTGGATTTTAATGACTAGAAAAATGTACTGTATTTCTGGATTTTGATGACTAGAAAAACACACTAAGTTGTGTAAAATGTCTGGTTTGTGTATCTTAATTTCTCTTATTTGAAATAGAGGGTTTGCTTTAGAAATGAATATCTGACTATTTTTCTCTTCTACCCAGTACTTGTATTGGTCTCTGGCACAAACATACTTATTGTTATTTGAAGGATTAAGTGTGTAAATGATAGAATGAACACATAAATATATTAGACAATGTTAATTTTTAAGAAAAAAAATTCATTGATTATTGTGTGAAAATGGTAAATATAGAGACATAATTCTAAAGGAGTATTAACACTATCAAGCATACTTTGGCCCCTGAGAACCACATAGCTTCTGAAGACTCTTGATCATCAAACATCACTTTAAATCAGGGAGTTCTAAACCCAGTCTCAAACACCGGACATTGAAGACACCTTTGGAATGACCTAAACAGATCTTGATAGGACAGCCAAGATGCTGACTACCCAGTACTAACAGTGGAGAAAGTGAAAATTTCAGTCCACATTAGGACACCAGCAGTTTCCTAAGCTAAGGCTTAAGTGCAATACTCAGCAGGGATTAAACAAGTTTTCTGTTTTTAACCTTGAGAACAAATGTGCTTCATACTGGTGGATCCCTTACTGAAAATAACTTGTAATGTGTGAGGACAGATAATTCTGAAATGTGTTATGAATTAGCAACCATCCAGATATTGCCAGGACTTGTGATTCTCATTCTCTTAAGAAGACTGATATGCAGAGTGAGTTTGAACTAGAGGTTAAGAAATTTACCTTAAATGTTTTATGACAAGACTATTAGAGGGTTTAAGTACTTTGCTCTAGAGGCTTGTCAGTGAGGAGATGGATCAGAAGAAATAAATTAAGCTTAGAAAGTGTTAAGCTGAAAGTATCGTTGAGCAGGCATTTGGTTATAAATCAAAATCATTTATATTTCATGAGAAAAATTTTGTTTCCCTTGAAGCAAAACCAATTTATGCCAAAACATTCAACTCAAAGTATACTAACCTCAATGGTTTTGTATCATTACTAAGGTTATGGAGTAGAACCAAAGAGAAGGAGACCAGAGACAAGATTATCTAGATAAAATGACAAAAGTGTTTCTGAATGAAATATATAAATAAGACAAAAGAATTTTTCAACATGAATAATCTACGTGGTAGTTTAAATTTGGTGCATATGGGATCAGTTATTTGACATCGTAAAACCATGCTCTCACACATTACCTGAAAGCAATTCAAAATAGATTGTAAGTTAAACTTTGTGTTTAATATTAATCAGACATATTTTGAACATAGAAAATAATTTAAATTAAAAAGTTAAATTAAAGCATGGTAAGGTGCTAAGGGATTTTCAGTATAATAATTATTCAACAGTTATTGCCTGTGTGTTCCTCATATGCATCACTGAATACAAAGAAACCATTCTCTCTCCTGTCTTTAAGAAAGTACATCGAGATTAAGGGGGGGGGATTTTAAATGTTGAATTAAGGTTATCACCTTTCACTTTATTTGAAATGAAATATGTATCTATACATTTCACAGATATAGCTTTCAAGTTATGAAATCCATCATTTTATATCTAGGGTTTACTTCATATGGAATATAGGAGGAAATTATTTTTAGCTAAAAATATTCATCAAAAATGTGGCTTAAATAATATGAGTGGACCTTGAAGAAAATATGGAAAATTTAGTGAGAAAATGAGACAAAAATTCCTAAGAATATTTGACTTAATTGGAAAAGGAAAAATAAGTAACATCTATCCATTTATTTGTTTTTCCTTAAATATTCATGATTTTTTAGAATAGTAACAGCTTTGGTAAAGCAATGTAAACATATGGACAAGAGCAATAGCCAGCCAATGGTAAATGCATTTTCCAAGGGGATGACCAAATCTCTCAGAATAAGATAAAACAATTTTTTTTAAGATTTTTTATTTATCTGCCAGGAAGAGACACAGTGAGAGAAGGAACACAAGCAGGTGGAGTGGGAGAAGCAAAGCAGGCTCCCTACTGGGCAGGGAGCCTAATGCAGGGCTTGATCCCAGAGTCCTGGGATCATGATTTGTGCTGAAGGTCAATGTCTAAAGACTGAGCCACCCAGAGGGCTCAGATTTAACAATTTTTTTTAAAGGAAATGTTTAAGATATTTGAAATGTATCTTCAGCCGCTAACCTGTCTTAATTTCGGATGATATAAAATATTCGAATCTCAGCAGAGGTATAGCATAGACAAAAAAAAAAAAAAAAAGTAATACCATTATCTATTTATGTCTTTGTGGTATTTACCTATGAGAGATTGAAGATAAAGTTGGACAATGGTCTGTTCTTACATGGAAACAAATCTCTGATTCATCAATCAGCTAGGGATCCCACTCCATTTCTGTAAGAATTTGACCAGAATGGACAAGACTTGGTCAGTAACTGCCAGTTTCCCTCATTTTTGGTTTTCTCCTCCCAACCTTTCCACTCTTCTGCCTGAGTCTACACATACAAGTGATGGTGGTTGGCTTCCTAGATAGAGCAAGCTCCGAATAAGTACTCTCTGCTTGTTCTTATTGAGAGGACTTTATTTCTACATTGATAATGTTCAAGAAATTTTTATTAATTTTTAATTGACTAAACATAGCACAATTTCAGTAGTGGTATTATCCACATAACTTCCTTTTGAACGCAGCACTGAAGTCCTTAAATAATTAATATACTTTCATTTTTAATTGAAATCCCCAATTAGATGCAATTGAAGATCCACCCCATTCTGATTTTTTTTTTTTTTTTTTACTCTATATTCTGTCTTAGGGAAGTTTATGATTGCATTTCTTCCATGATTATAGATTAGGTACATATGACTAGAATGAGCCACTAGGGTGATTTGTGAGAAATGAGAAGTCTACCTGGATTCAAATTACTACCTGGA
Organism: Mustela nigripes; assembly: GCF_022355385.1. Lineage (NCBI taxonomy): Eukaryota > Metazoa > Chordata > Mammalia > Carnivora > Mustelidae > Mustela > Mustela nigripes. The sequence goes on along the minus strand of NC_081557.1, from coordinate 228,583,292 downwards.
TTCAGATAATGGCTTAGCCACTTCTTAAGGCTTTTGTAATATACTTTTCTCTTCACCTTTCTGGGTCTCTGTTTATCACTTACAAAATAAGGATATTGGCTTATATGCTATCTAACTCATTTTTTATAACTCTTAAACTCCAATCAAATGTTGATTTTCTTCTCTCTTTTCACTTTCAGCTTTCATTTAAGGCTTACCTTTAGCTTTACTTACTTGAAAGGCAATGTAAATAAGACAGACTATCCAAAAATTTTCAAAAACATCACTATTTATTAGACCCCACTGCCAATAAATCACTTCAACCATCATCTAACTCACACTAGTACCATCCATATACAACACAAATGTTGTCTAATATTTCACTTAACTTAAAACCTTTTGTGAGATCCCTTCTGGATGTAGGATGAATCCATATCCATAATCTATATCTGTAGTATACCATTATAGTAAATGTTACTTAATACATCTACGTTACCTACCAAGCCAGAAGCCCCTAAAAAGTTGAGATCTGATTGTATTCGTCTTTGTACTCCTGGGTCTTAGCATAAAGTAAGAAATTATATAAGCACTCAGAAATTATTTAAGGAAAGATGGAATGAAGAATAAGTTAATCTCTGAGTTTTAAGAAGATTTGAAAATACTGTGCAATTAGTGACACTGAATTAGATTTCTCCTAATTAATGGTCTGTCTAAATACAAGTTTACCACCTACATAGGGACCTTGCAAAGAATTCCTCAAGATTAAAACATAAGCTGAAAACAACATCCCATTGACATCCTGAACTACAAAGGGTGATAAATTTTGCCCTTGGACTTGTCAGTTCACTCCATGACATTAACAATCCCTTGAAATGTGCAGCTGATAGAAAGCTCATCCTTTGCATTTTGAAATGTCATTGTGAACATTCTCCCAAAAGCATATTTTGTTTTACTTAATGGACTTCAGCAAGACAAAATAGTATTTATATTAGAAATATAGTATTCAATAAAGTATTTGCCTAATTATTAATATTATTATTATAATAGAACATGCAGCTAAATAATATCTTAAGAATAAAAGGTATTTTTGGAATGCCTAGGTGGCTCAGTTGGCTAAGCTCCTGCCTTTGGCTCAGGACATGATCCCAATGTCCCGGGATCTAGTCCTGCCTCAGGCTCCTTGCTCAGCAGGATCCTGCTTCTCCCTCCAGCTCTCCCTGCTTCTGCTCTCCTGCCTCTTTCTCTCTCTCTGACAAATAAATAAAATAAAATCTTTAAAAAAGAAAAGGAATAAAAGGTATTTTTAGTTTAAAATTCTTAACTTATTTACATGATTTTCAGTGAGAAAATGTTTTTCCAGAGGAAAAAATGTTTTTGAGAAAATTCATAAAGTAATATAAAATAAGTCAGATGTAAACTCAAAGTATAGAAAATATAAAAACAAATAAGTTTTAATATTTTGAAGCAAATGAAAAGAAAATAGATACTAAATTAAGTCCATATTTAACATGTACAAAAAAGTGAAGCTAACCAATGATTAGCTACATACTTAAACATAGTTCATCTCCTAAAGTGTTTCATAACTGTGTAATAGTTATCTGTCTGAAATGTTTGATATGCTATACTTTTAATTAACTAAAATGACTGAACATTATTTTTCTATGATAGTCAAAATAATTTTTAAATGTGAGTTTTCTTGGGAGCACAACTAAGCAGAAATTATGGATAAACAATTGATGAAAATTGAGTCCTTATACAAGAAATTGTATCTATCTATCTGTCTATCTATTTATTTATACTTTTTAAAGAGTGTCAGGGAGGGAGAGGGTGGACAGGGGAAGGTAGAGTGAGAATCTCAAGTAGGCTTCACTCTCAGTGCAGAGCACAACTCAGGGCTGAATCTCAGGAACCCAAGATCATGACCTGAGCTGAAGCACCTGAGTCACTCAGACATCCCAAGAAAATTTATTTTTATATGAATCTCCCATCACCTACCAATGACAGGATATCAAACTGAAAGGAAAAAGAAAAAGTTGAGGAGTTGCATATTTATAGGAAGGGAGAAATAAGCTTTTGTTTCTGTTCTAGCATGTTTTTAGCTCTCCGTACCTCCATTTTCTCATTTATATGATGAGGTTTAAATGACTTAAAGATGCTATTATTAAATTATTAAAACTCTCAAAATAAATTATTCTTTGTTTTCACTATAATGTGAATAGTAAACCTTATTTGTTTAATTTTATTAGTGTTATTTTTCTATTTCTGAAAATATGAAATTTCTTCAAGGATGTTGTGCTCTGTGTGTGTACGTGTGTGTGTGATTTTCTCAACATGGGAACTGCTATTATTGCTCTCGTATTAAGAATATTTACCCAAAATTTAAAAAAAGAGATAAATTAGAAAACAATGCCAAAGAAAAAGAAGGTTTACCAAAAATGAACTTACATAATGAGTGAAAACTGCATTAATAAATATTATGAGTTCAACCAACAAAATAAACAAAAAAACCCAAATTCTGTACCTGAGCTTATCCATTACACCTCCTTTTCATAATTAACACCTATTTCATTCTCATTAATTCACTATAAGAGTATCTTTTAAAAATTGAGAAATATATCTGTATCTCCGTTTTTTCTTTTCCTTTTAGTGTATGTCTTTTGCTATGGGTCGGTGAACAAAATACATATAAGATATAAGACATAGAAGAGAAAATTTTTGAGAAACATGCTACACACACACACACACACACAGAAGATATAGAAAATGTATAATCTATGTGTATTTTTTTATTCACTAAAAGACTATAACACTGATCTGAAAACCTCGATATGTAGACAGGATCATACATTGAGAAAAGTTAGCTCTTATTTTTTCCTTCTTTCTTTATATATATATATATATATTTTTTTTTTTTTTAGTATTTTTTAATTTTTTGGCACACCCTCATGAACAGGTGTCACTAAATGTACAGAGACATGTGGAGCCAGGGTGGCAAGTCTGTCAGAAAAGAGACTTCCCCGCACTTTTCCAATTTCACAGATGTCGTAAGGAAAATTCTGCAAGACGCGTTTCTTAAACTCAGTATTACCTGGCACCTCAGGCTGTTGCCACTGCTGCCAAGGGTCTTACCAATCCTTGAGTAGGCAGTATGCCATGGAAACAGATGGGCACAAATACAAGACCCAAAGATATAAAACCTAAAGATGAAGCACATATTTCTAGGGATTGTCATCTTAGGTGGGCACATTGACATGACTGGTACTGTATGAATTAAATATCTTCGACAGTGTCAGATGCAAGTTACCTGTAAAGGAAACCAAAACTAAGAAAAAAAATGAATTATAAACCCACTTTCTGCATTAATGCAATATGGTTGTTATTGATAACATCCATTTTTCTTCCATGCTTCTTTTGTAAAAAATATTTTATTTATTTGAGAAAGAGAGAGGTGAGGGAAAGGGACAGAAGGGGAGAACAAGGAAAAGCAGACTCCCTGCAGAGCACAGAGCCCCACCCCCTGAGATCAGGACCCTGAGAACAGGACCTGAGCCAAAATCAAGAGTGGGACGCTCAAATGAGCCACTCAGTTGCCCCGTTCGTTTTCAGTCACGTTTCTAATTATTTTGCTAAAGAATTCACAATTACTTATTAAACCCTGCTGTCAGTGTTCTTGCTTGCATTGCTCCTCATAAATTGTTTATTCACTCTTCCTCCATTTGACTTCGTAAAGCGTAACACCAGCAATACTACTGTTCCACACAAACAAGAGCTTGTCCAAAATTTCAGTTCAACTCATGTGCTATATTTCTTGACCAAAATAACTCATCCTTTTTGTTTTTATATTCATTGTATTTTTGTTGGAATAACAATGATAATTTTTATTTCATTCTTCTTTGTAGGACGTCTTTTTAGTATTGTTCTTCTCTGCCATCAAAACATAATTATATTGCAGCTGAGAAGTTATTTAGTTCAACTTTATAGTTCTAAAATTATAAAGCATCTTGTTGGTATGTTTTAATTATACCATGTGAAAATATTTTTGCACGTGTAAAATTAAATAAGATTTTGAGATTTTAAGAATCTATCTAAAGATATTAGAAACATGTTTATCTTTAGATAGATTCTTAAAATCTCAAAATCTTATTTAATTTATTTGGATTAGTGTTTAAATTGATTAAGGGCTCAGAGTCAATCAATTGTATCCATAAAGGCAATGAGGTTTAACTTGGACATTAAGTATTTGCTTGACTTTAAGCATATAATTGAAAACATTCAAATTGTGAAAGATGAAGTATATGAAATATAAAGTAATAAAAACTCACTTAATGTTCCCTGGCAAGCATAACAATGATGTTAAAAGGAAAGAAAAAGAAATCAGATGGTTTATCATAAAACTAATTAATGAAGTTATTTAAATATTGTACTACCCATGTATTTGCTGCTAAAATTTTTTAAATATTGAATAAAAATATTTGATTTATTGCTCTTATGGATATTTTCTTTATATTATCTCATGCATATTGATGAAGAACGAAGAGATCGATGATGCTTATTAATGTCACCCTTGTGAAACAACATCAATAACAGTCAGTATTCATGCTCCAGTTTATACACCATTGCTGCCTCTGGATTAAATGCAGGCTACAACCTACAGTCTAATTTCAATAAATTTTCCACAGAACTCTCCCGTCCTACCATGTAATAAAACTTCATCTTCATAGTGCCTCCAATTCTCTTCTATTGGTGAAAAACAAACAAACACAACTATTTTTGTTTCCAGTCCCCAAATCAATTGAAATACAATCCTACTATGGGCACCTGGGTGACTCAGTGGGTTAAAGCCTCTGCCTTTGGCTCAGGTCATGATCCCAGGGTCCTGGGATTGAGCCCCACATCAGGAGCCTGGTCTCTCCCTCCTCCCCTGCCTGCCTCTCTACCTACTTGTGATCTCTGTCAAATAAATAAATAAATTCTTAAAAGAAAAGAAAAGAAATACAATCCTACTCAAAATATTTTGGCTATATTAAAACTTTTAGCTTTTTAATTTTTTAGATAAATAAAACATTGTGGCAGTACTTAAAAACTCTGCCTATTTGAAGATGTAGAATTCTAAATTGGTTGCCAAACCTGTGAGACTCTTAGGTGATAACCACAAATATGAGTGACTTCCTGCAGAAGTATTTATAAACACTTGTATCAAAACTATTCTTAATGTTCTAATTTCAGATAGAGTGTTCAAAACTTGAATTCTAGAATGCAGATCTCTGCTGGCATAAAAATGACACTTCAAAATTGTTGTTGTCAGTTAAAATAAGCAGAAGAAATAAGGTGGCCCGTATGGGTAACTCAAGTGGAATAAGCTCAAACAGTGAGCACAGAAAAAAGACTACCAGAAAATATTAAAGAATAAGTTCTACAAAGGAAGTGACATAGTAGCAGAAGAGAATAGCAGTAGATATTATTCCCACTAGCAGGAAACAAATGCCTTGTGTAAACACTGCTATCAAATAACCACTGTGAAAATGTGCATGATTTTTCCTCCCAAATTACAAGTATTTCAAAAAATTATACATACTTTTTAAAAATGTGAGATTGGCAGGAAGGCAACATCCTTTATATTGAAAACTGCAGGACTTTAAAATGATGAATAAGGGACGCCTGGATGGCTCAGTCAGTTAAGCGGCTGCCTTTAGCTCAGGTTATAATCCCAGGGTCCTGGGTTCTAGCCCCACATCAGGTTCCTTGCTCAGCAGGGATCCTATTTCTCTCTCTCCCTCTGCCTGCCACTCTGCTTGCTTGTGCTGTCTTTCTCTGTCTGTCAAATAAATAAATAAAATCTTTAAAATGATGAATAAACCAGAGAAACAATGAGTGGAAATAAGTATGAGTAGTAGCTTTCAATTATTGACTGCTTACCAAATAGCAAGATATATACCAAAGGCATTAAATGTACTCATACACCAAACTCAAACTAGTCCATGCAGGTAGTGTCAGACACATTCCCCCACTAATTGGGGGAATGAAGGGACAGAGTCCCACTAATGAAGGGACAGATTCTCACTAATTTGACAAATGAAGGGACAGAGAGTTTAAATAGTATGCTCAAAGAAAATTTTATCGTGGATATAATGCTGAACACTTGAAAGTGCAAGCTTAAAAGAAGAAACATTTATTCAGCCCATAAGCTTATAAAAGAATGGACAACACATATCTAAAACAATATTTATTTTCGTTCCTAAATTATTCAACTGAATTGATGACCGGAACAAAGCAAAGAATGGCCATGTAGTCATTGTATTCAGGGATTTTTATACACAGATTATTTTGTATAGTGACAATGAACGAATATAGATTGTGATGTCCACTGAGCCCTAAAGAAAACTGCTGGAGGAAGGAGGGATAGAGCAGTCAGGGAACAGATGCAACAGCACAGAGCCAGTCACTGGCCTAATGGTAGCTCGCTTGTGTAAGCAGTGGAGGGGGTTGTATAAAAATGTGAGTTTGAGGAATTTTCTCTCATTTGATCCACTCAATATTCAATTTCTAAAAATCTTATGAAGGATTCTCATGAGAATATGTTTTTTTAGTCATGTATAAAATGACCAACTATTTCTACTAAAAACTGTCATTCCTATTATTTATCAAAATATAGCATTAAACTTATCAGATTTACTTATAAGCTTTAGTATGGGCTTTCTGCCGAATATTAGAGGATTTCTGTTCTTTCTTAACTCTAAAACTAAGTACAAACACAAAGAATCAAAGTTAAAAAGAGGGCTGTTAGAATTCCTTTGAAGAATATAAAAAGACTCAATTTTTGCTACCATGGCAGTGAAGTGAAATCGGAGGTTATCCACTGTGGGAGTAACAAGGTTTTAAGGTGAGACATTCAAAAAGCTCTTCTTTGAATCCACTTGTTGTGCTTTTGATCCTTCCTGAGAAATAGAAAAAAGGAGGGGAAAAAATAGTGTGTTACACTGAATATGGCATGAGCTCCAGAAATACCTGGAATAGCACTGCATTAAATCTATCACATTAGAAGATAGAAATAACACACAACTGATGCTTTGGCAGTAGGTGAATGGTAGTCAAGTGTAAAATGCACTTGCTGTTTTTTGCACAATTTCTCAAATGGCATGAACAGTGCAGCACTCAGTGCATTAGATGTCACCAATTTCATAGAATTTCTTTAACAAGTGAAATAATCTTAAAGTAAGATCTATCCCAGCAGCTGTCCTCTGACTTAGCATGCTTTCTAGAGAGCAAAGGACAGTTACTATTTTTTTTTCACTGTTGCTATTGTATTTTTTGTAGTTGTAACAATACCCCATATCTACATATTCTGTTGTTGATCCTGAAAATGAAAATACATAATCAGACCACCTACTGTTCAGTTTTTATTTTCAATCTCTGAACAATGGAGGTGAATTTATTTTACTTTTTACTTAATCTTTGGTGTTGTAGTGTTTCTCTTTTCCTCTCTCTCTAACATGCAATGTAGAAGTAATGTTTCAAAGAATAAATGGAGTTCCCTATAAGCTTGAAAATCAAGAAAGTTACAAGCATCTAAATTGCCATCCAACTGGCTATTTAAAAAAATGAATAGGGCTATTTAAAAAAAAAATCCATTTGAAAAGAGAACAGGTTCAGTCCTTGTTATAAAGAGTCACGAGTATTCAGGGAAGATGAGTCTCATCAGCTCTCACAGGAATTACCCTTCCGCATGAATCCTTTCTCCTTTTCATACTCCAAAAAAAAATTGTCCTTTTCCTAACAAATGAAAAGGGGAAAAAATGTAATAACTTTAAAGATCTTGACAAACATTTTCTTAAATACTGACTGACAGACAGGTTGAATGGTTCTTGCAAAATAGATTAAAATGAAAATGCATTTGAGGAAGGAGGGGAGAAACAGAACTGCTCATGTCCTGCCAGAAAGACCCTCTGTTGAGGTCAACCCCGGAAACATGCTTCAGGGACACAGAATTTTGCAGCCAAACCCCTCAGTGAGGCCAAGGTTAGTCCTGAGCTGGGAAAAGACAGCATGAATTTCACCTTGCCAGCAAGTTGCAATCTGTATCCAAATTGTTGTGACAGAGCTTGCCTCCAAGGCAGAATGTGTGTGTATGTGAGGCCCTGCCGGCAATGGGGAGAAGACTAAAAAAATTTAGTCACTAAATTGTCTTAGCTGTGTAATTTCTACCAGACTTTCATCTAGTATGGAAACAAAGAGGTCTTTAAAAATTACCTTTTAAAATGACTCCCAGTGGGACGCCTGGGTGGCTCAGTTGGTTGGAGGACTGTCTTCGGCTCAGGTCATGATTCCGGAGTCCTGGCGTCGAGTCCAGCATCAGGCTCCCAGCTCCACGGGGAGTCTGCTTCTCCCTTTGACCTTCTCCTCGCTCATGCTCTCTCTCACTGTCTCTCTCTCAAATAAATAAATTAAATCTTTAAAAAAAAAATAAATAAAATGACTTATTTTATGTGGGAGCACAGGAGGCCTCCTTAAGGCCATTGCTCCAGCAACCATTTCTCAGCACTTTGAGCAGCTGTTTGTAGCAGAAACTTGACTTTCCCTTTTGTGAGGACTGCATGCAACCTTTTACCTCCTGTCCTAAGAGCTCCCCTGATGCTGCCCTGTGGAACATCTACAGAAATCTTTTAGTGTCCTGGCATGTGCAACCTCCAAGTGCAGGTTAACCCCTGAGGAACCACTCTTGACTGAGGTGGGGACAGAAACTAATGGATAAAACCTTTTATTGTTGCCTGGGCAAAACTACTTTTGAGGGACACCTGGTGGCTCAGGTGGTTAAGTGTCTGCTTCAGGCTCAGGTCATGATCCCAGGATCCTACGACGGACCCCTCACTGGGATGTTGCTCAGCAGGAAGCCTGCTTCTTCCTCTCCCTCTGTTCCCTCTGCTGGTGCTACCTCTCTCACACACAAATAAATAAATAAATCTTTAAAAAAAAAAATAGTTCTGAGTTGCATAATGCTTCTCTGACTTTTATGTGAGATTGAGCCCTAGGCACCCGAAGGGGGCTAATTCAATAATTCCTTGCATACAGTATTTTGTTTCTTTGTTTCTCATTCTTACTAAATAAATTTTTCTTATTTCTTTTCAGCGTAACAGTATTCATTATTTTTTCACCACACCCAGTGCTCCATGCAATACATGCCCTCTCCAATACCCACCACCTGGATCCCCCAACCTCCCACCTCTGCCCCTTCAAAACCCTCAGATTGTTTTTCAGAGTCCATAGTCTTTCGTGGTTCTCCTCCCCTTCCAATTTCCCTCAACTCCCTTCTCCTCTCCATAAAATTTTCTAACAAACTAGCTTACTATACTAGCCTTTGAATCAGTCTCTGCTTTTGGGTGAATCCCAGGTATATTAGGGGATGCAACTTATTAGAGTACGTGGGAGCATTTATTTCTAGGTGGTGATTTTATTTTTAAAGTAACTCAGATCTCTAAGTTCATCTGTATCTGAAAAACTATGGGTAAGAGTTTCTGTTTACTTGTTTTTAATGATTAAATTACATTAAGCTGAGGAAATTTAGAACACATGTATGCCTTGTCAAATTGTATATGGAACAAAGTCCAAGGATGTTCACATGGCTCTCAAGCCATTTCAGGATCCCCAGGAAGCACAGTCAGTCACCATCAACCACTGTTTAAGCACACACACACACACACACACACACACACACACACACGAGTCATGTACCTACATACAAAGCCTAAACTTTATCAAACTAAAACAAAATTATTCAATGCTCTCACAGTCCATCATGATTTTTTGTGTTTCTGCTTCTTTCTTCTACACAAGGACTCATCAATTTGCCCATGACATGCACCTACTGTTTCTTCTGAGTATCTTTAACTTGGCTCCTCCTTTCATCTATATTAGTCAGATAAATTTACATGATTCTCCGTGGGATTGTGAAAACATTTCCAGGTAGCAACTTTATAATGCACTATTTAAATAAGTACATGCTTTTGGGTGTTTTATATTACATTAAGGGTAGGATTTTTGTTCTGTTTATAGGATTATCTCCAAAACATCAGAGTAGATGCTTTATAAATGTTTGAGAATAAATCAGTAATTGAATTATAGTAGTATTTAACCCTCCCTTAAATATCCAACTCCTCTCTAAGGTATATTATAGTGATGACATTGGTTCAACTCTTCTTAAAGAAATCAAATTCCATATTGTTGCCCAGTAAAAGAAATTTACTTTACATTCCTCAGTTTCAACACTTTTGGTTATTTCTCCCATATCATTCACTCATTGGACTAACATTAAGTGTGTACCCATTAAATATCAGACACCAAGGAGAACACCTGGAAACAATACAGTGCTTGCTTTCTGAAAACTTAAATTAACAGCCTAATGGGGAAACCAGGAATTAACATCTGAGTATGAACTACAATTTATGCAGTTAACGATGTGACATGTAATATAAAGGCAGTGAACAGCTTGTGAGGAGAAAGCTTCACTTCAGAGAGATGAGAAACAACAATCTAAAAATGGATTTTACACTGTAAGAAAGTAGGGGGGAGGCATTTAAGGCAGAGAGGACAGCGTGTAATGAAAGTCTGACATAGAAAAGGACTGGTTATCTTCCAAGAATTGAAAGGAAACTGGTAGGGATAGACTCAGTGAAGGAGAGAAGAGGCTGGTAAGGAGTGATTCAGAGAGGAAACCAAACACAAAAATAAGGTCACAAAAGTCATCTTCAAATTGGGTTTTATTGGAGTTGCGGTGAAAGCTATAGAAGGTTTCAAAGGACTGGAGTTGCAAGATATAATGCGTACTTTATAAACAATTAGGCTTTCTACTCTCTGGAGAATTGAGTGGAAAAGATAACGAGTAGAACTGAGAGAACAGTTGGATAAAAGCGTCCGCAGCCTAGCAGGGAGATTGCATGTGAGATACAAATTTGTGAGTCAATATTTAAATGATATTTAAAGCAAAGGACAGAGATGAGATCTATAGAGAATGAAAGAAGTGAAAACTGTTCCTGAGTGAATGCATCAACAACAACAAAAACTCAGCCTGTCAGAGGGAAAGTCTGGAATATTCAGTGTCCCAGAAACTGCCAGATAAAAGTGTTTTGAGATGTTGAGAAGCATTAACTATGTCATATGCTCCCAAGAGTTCTAGAAAGTTTATTACCAAAGTGCATTATTTGAAATTGGTAAAATGTAGGTCATGGCCAATCTTAGAAGAAAACTGCTCCTGCAGACTCGGTATAGAGACTTGAGATAAGGATGATGGGAATGAGTTGCAGTATCAGTGAAAACATGTGTAGCTTTTGTTCTAAGTTTGTTGTAAATTTGCCTATGAAGAGGCAAATATTGGGTATTTGAGCAGAATTGTTACAAGGAAAAAATCAGAGAGTCAGAGATTATTTATGTACTTACTTATTTTTAATAAAATATGTTTATTTTTTTTAATTTAAGTGTAGTTGACACACAATGTTACATAAGTTTCAGGTGTACAACTTAGTGATTTGAGAAGCTTGTATGTTATGCTATATTCACCACACTGCAGCTACCATCTTTCCTGTTGCACTGTGGTTATGAATCTTTGACTATATTCCTTTGCACTGTCTTCTTATTCCTGTGACTTTTCACCCCGTCACTAGAAGCCTGTATGTCCCTTTCCCCTTCACTGCTTTTATTTTTTAATAAATATTTTATTTATTTATTTGACAGAGATCACAAGTAGGCAGAGAGGCAAGCAGAGAGAGAGGAGGAAGCAGGCTCCCCGCTGAGCAGAGAGCCCTATGCAGGGCTCCATCCCAGGACTCTGGGATCATGACCTGAGCTGAAGACAGAGGCTTTAACCCACTGAGCCACCCAGGCGTACCTCCCTTCACCGCTTTTATACAATCTCCATCCCACTCCCCTCTGGCAAGCATCACTTTGTTCTCTGTATTTATAGGTCTACAGAATTCTGTTTTTTGCTTGTTTATTCAAGTATTTTTCTTTATATTCCCTTTATGAGTTGAACCATATGGCATCTGTCTTTCTCAGTCTGACTTATTTTACTTAGCATAATACTTTCTAGATCTATCCATGTTGTCTCAAATTGCAAGAATTCACCCTTGTTTCATGACTGTGTATTTATCTATCATCTATCTATCATCTCTATCTACCTAACTATATATCTATCTCTCTGTCTCACATCTTCCTTATCCATTTGTCTAATATTCAGTACCAAGGTTGCTTCCATATTTTGGCTGCTATAAATAATGCTGCAATAAAAATCAGGATGCATATATCATTTCAAATTAGTGTTTTCATTTTCTTTGAGCAAATATCCAGTAATTGAATTATTATCATAGCCTTCTATAGGTTTCACTGCAACTCAAATAAAACCCAAGTTAAGGAGACCTTTTGTGACCTTGTTTTTGTGCTTGGTTTCCTTTGTGAATTCACTCCTTTCGCCTCTCCCCTCCTTCACTGAGTCTATCCCTGCCACTTTTAGTTCTTGGAAGATAACCAGTCATTTTCCTTGTCAGATTTT
>NC_081557.1:228562499-228567778 GCF_022355385.1 Mustela nigripes | reverse complement strand
CAGAGCATATGGCAAAGGACAAGGCAAAAAGAGAAACCTTCCAAATTCATTCCATGAGGCAAGAATTACCCTGCTAGTAAACCAGACAGACTACTAAAAAAGAGAACTGCAGACCAATATCCCTGATGAACATGGATGCAAAAATTCTCAATAAGGGGCACCTGGTGCAGAGTCAGTTAAGCCTCCAACTCTTGATTTAGGCTCAGGTCATGATCACATGGTCCTGAGATCAAGCCCTGCATTGGACTTTGAACTGGACCTGTTGCCTGCTTAGTATTCTTTTTCCCTCTCCTTCTGCACCCCCCATCCCCTCAAAAAAGGGGAAAAAAACATCTCAATAAAGTGCTATCAAATTAAATCCAACAGCATAGTAAAAGAATCATTCACCACAATCAATTGGGATTTATTCCTGGGCTATACGAGTTGTTCAATATTCACATATCAATCAACATGATATACCATAGTAAGAAAAGGTAATAACCATATGATGCTTTCCATAAAATCAGAAAAAGCATTTGACAAAGTATAACATCCAATTCATAATAATAAAAAACCTCAACAGAGTAGAGTTAGAGGGAACATACCTCAATTTCATAAAGGCCATATATGAGAAATCCAGAGCTAACATCCTCAATTTGGAAAAATTGAGAGCTTGTCCTCTTTATGGTTAAGACCTAAGACATGATGTCTACTCTCACCTCTGTTACTTAACATAGTACTAGAGGTCCTAGCCACAACAATCAGATAACAAAAATAAATAAAATCATCCAAATCAGAAAGGAAAAAGTTCAACTTTCATTATATGCATATGACATAATACTCTATATAGAAAACCCAAAAGGCTCCACCAAAAAATTGTTAGAACTGATACAAAAATTCTGAAAAAGTTGCAGGATATAAAATCAACATACAGAAATCTCTTGCATTTCTACATATCAATAATGAAGCCACGGAAAGAGAAAACAAGGAATCTTCTTCTTATATGACTCTATATGACTTATATGACTTTAGGGTTTTCTTCTTTGGTAGTTAAAGAGAAAACAACTGCACCCAAAACCATAAGATACCTAGGAATAAATCTAACTAAACAGGTTAAATATTTGTATTCTGAAAACTATAAAATAAAGATGAAAGAAATTGAGGATGACACAAAGAGATGAAAAACATTCCATGCTCGCAGATTGGAAGAACAAGTATTGTTAAAATGGATAAAGAAGATGTGGTATATATACACAATGGAATACTATGCAGCCATCAAAAGAAATGAAATCTTGCCATTTGCGACAACGTGGATGGAACTAGAGGGTATCATGCTTAGCGAAATAAGTCAAGCGGAGAAAGACAACTATCATATGATCTCCCTGATATGAGGAAGTGGTGATGCAACATGGGGGGTTAAGGAGATAGGAGAAGAATAAATGAAACAAGATGGGATTGGGAGGGAGACAAACCATAAGTGACTCTTAATCTAACAAAACAAACTGAGTGTTGCTGGGGGGAGGGGGGTTGAAAGAAGGGAGGTGGAGTTATGGACATTGGGGAGGGTATGTGCTATGATGAGTGCTGTGAAGTGTGTAAACCTGGTGATTCACAAACCTGTACACCTGGGGATAAAAATATATGTTTATAAAAAATTAAAAATTAAAAAAGTAAAATCTTTTAAAAAGATTTTTAAAAAATGCTATACTACCCAAAACAATCTACACATTTAAAGCAATTCTTATGAAAATATCAGCAGCATTTTTCACAGACCTAGAACAAACAATCTCAAAATATGTATGAACTGTAAAAGAACCCAATGAGTCAAAGCAATCCTGAAAAAGAAAAACAAAGTTAGAGACATTAAAATTCTGTACTTCAAGTTGTATTACAAAGCTATAATGATCAAGATGGTATGATACTTGGCACCAAAACAGACACATGGATCAATGGAACAGAATAGAAAAGCCAGAAATGGACCTTGAACTATATGGTCAACTAATCTCCAACAAAGTGGAAAAAGTATCCAACGGAAAAAAAGACAGTCTCTTCAATAAATGATATTCGAAAAACTGGACAGCAACACGCAAAAGAATAAAACTGGACCACTCTCTTACACCAGACACAAAAACAAATTCAAAATGGATTAAAGACCTAAATTTGACACAGGAGACCATTAAAATGCTGGAGGAGAACATAGGGAATAACCTCTTTGACATCAGCCATAGCAACGTCTTACTAGATATGCCTCCTGAGGCAAGGGAAACAAAAGCAAAGTGAACTATTGGGTCTTTATCAAAGTAAAAAGCTTCTGCAGAGCAATGGAAAAAAAATCATCAAAACTAAAAGGTAACCTACAGAATGAAAGAAGATATGTGCAAATGACATATCTGATAAAGGGTTAATACCCAAAATCTATAAAGAATTTAGAAAACTCAACACCCCCCCCAAAAAAAACAATCAAGTTAAGAAATGGGCAGAAGACATGAATAGACATTTTTCCAAAGAAGACATACAAATGATTGATGGATACATGAGAAGATGTTCAACCTCACTCATATTAGGAAAATACAGATCAAAACTACAATTAGATACCAACTCACAGCTGTCAGAATGGCTGAAATTAACAACACAGGAAACAATAGATGCTGACAAGGATGCAAAGAAAGGGGAACCCTCTTACAATGCTGGTAGGAGTGCAAACCACTCTGGAAAACAGCATGGAGTTTCCTCAAAAAGTTAAAAAAAAAGAGCTATCCTATGACTCAGCCATTGCACTACTAAGTATTTACCCAAAGGATTCAAAGATACTGATTTGAGGGATACATGAATTCCAGTGTGTATAGTAGCATTATCAAAAATAGCCAAATTATAGAAGAACCCGAATGCCCATCAGCTGATTAGTAGATAAAGATGTGGTGCGCACACATGCACGCACACACATGTCCACAGACTGGAATATTCCTCTGCCATCAAAAAGAATGAAGTCTTGCCATTTGCAATGATGTGGTTAGAGAAAGAGAGTATTAAGTTAAGCAAATAAGTCAGTGAGAGAAGGACATATACTATATGATTTTACTCATATGTGGAATTTAAGAAACAAAACAAATGAACATAGGGCACAAAAGAGAGAGGCAAACCATAAAACATATTCTTAACTATAGAGAACAAAGTGAGGTTACTGTAGGGGAGGTGGATGAGAGGATGGGTTAAACAGGTGATGGTATTAGGAGGGCAATTGTGATGAATACCAGGTGTTGTATGTAACTGATCAATCACTAAATTTTATACCTGAAACTAATATTGCACTGTATTTTACATAGCTGGAATTGTTTAAATTTAATTTTATTTTTCAGTGTTCCAGGATTCATTGTTTTAGCTGGAATTTAAATGAAAACTGGGTGGGGGGGAAGACAACAGAAGGAGAGAATAGAGTTGTCCATATATAATATACATATGAGTTTTTGAGAACATATATATGTATGTGTGTATGAGTTGGTTGAAATATGCAATCCTTTAACAACTTGGTTTCAGCTGTAGGTATAAATTTAAGATGAAAAATTCAAAAGATAGTTTTACTTGTTGTAGAAGTAGGGAATAGTGGATTTGAGGTGATAAGGGAACAAGATAGACTAATATGTACCACTGGAGTTTTCCAGAGGCAGTGACTGACACAAAAATACTAAATAAAGTGACTTATTTTGGAGATGAAAAAACAATAATAGAGACTGAAAAATAGGGGGTGGACAGTAAGTTAATTATTTATTTTCAAGGTAGCTACCATTGAATATATCTAGAGCTTAATCCAACAGAGAATATTAATTTGAGATCTTGTACAGAACATTCATCTGAGGTTTGTTCCAAGAGAACTGAGTTACTTATTCACATAATCCTATCATTAGTTGAGGGCTGTTCTAAAGGCAATAATGACTGAGCACTCCCAGTATAATATTATACAAGGTAATTTGTAATTCTGCAAAGCCTGTAACAATAACAACAACAAAAAGGGCTAAGAAACAAGATGGTTATTTCATGTTATTTTTATATCCAAAGCATCCTCAAACTTTCTTATTGCTTCATTCTTTGTTTTCACTTAAAAACTTTTTCAAAAGCTTCTATAAAAACATCTGAACCCCTTTAGGACTTTTAGGAATATTGATAATACACAAGCTGACTTTTAGGTAATAAAATGATTACTATATGACTCTTTCTCTGCGGAAATAGAAATGGATAGCTCTAAACTCCAGGGGAAGGGTAGGAACAGCACACCAACAAAATGAAAAGTTAATACAAGTCTACACTGAAAACAAAAATTAAAAGAGATACCACTCATGAGCTACTTTCCTAATTTGTTTTAAGAATACTAGAACTGGATTTAAGTCACAAATTGGGGGGAAAAAAAGAGACATATGGAAACTAATTGAAAGATCACCCGCTGAATTAGTTCTGTCATATAAGATACTAGCACAATAGAGTAGTAACCCAATTCACATCCCCTGCCTCTGCCATGGTGACTTGACTAGTTTTCCAGTGCCTTATTTATTGATATGATTTAGTCGGTTAAATATTGCCAGAAATGTAAGGGAAGTCAGAAATTGGAGGCTGAAAATGAAAGAAGGGTAAAGGTAATACTACCCAGCAAGAATACAACGATAAATTCACAAAAGCAAAATTATCCTGTTGTCCTAAAGAAGAATGTCTGGAAGAAATATCTTCAAGGGAAAACAAGAACAAAACACAAGTAAGTGAACAAAACAAAGCAATACTAAAAAATGTTGGGATATAATTTTCTATGGGTCTTTCGTGGGTTTTGTTAACAAAGCACTGATGCTTTATCCTGGACTATCTCCTTGGAAATGTTTTCATTACACATAGTCTTGAAAGACAGTAACTCCTTCCAGAACAAAGGGCAGACATGCTTACTGTCTATTATATAAAATACAGGCTCTCTAAACCTTAGATATCCAAAGGCGTAACATATTCCATTGTGTGTGGAAGTGTCATCCTTGTAACACCTTGTGGAAATAGGAGCTCAGTAATAAGGTAAAAAATATTTACTTACCCCTTAGCTATTTCTGTTGCTGTGAGTAACAAAACAGTTCTTCATCTCTGATGCCAGAGGTCTGTGGTTTATCCCAACAGCCATGCAACAGACTGGCTAACTTAAAAGCTTGCAGGTAGAGTAAAATTTCATATCCTTCACCATTCTGGAAACCTTCTTAATTTCACTTTGTGTTTGAGTGCATCAAGACTTTTTCACTTTTATTGAGAAATTTAGGGATGAATTAGTGAAGGATACA
>NC_081557.1:228549044-228559499 GCF_022355385.1 Mustela nigripes | reverse complement strand
GGGGGAAGGTCTGGCTCCCAGCAAGTGGTGGAGCAATAGAGCACAAAATCAGAGCTTTTAACAGTCTGCTCCACTGAGGGGCATCGCTCCAGAGGCTAAGCTGGGGTAAAGCCCATGCAGGGACAGCGTGGTCTCAGGTCCCACAGGGTCACAGAAGGATTGGGAGTGTCTGAGTGTCACAGAGCTCACAGGTATTAGAGCAGGGAAGCCGACTACAGAGACAGAGCTGAGGAGTGAGCTCTCAACTCAGGGTTTCCTTGAATTATGATCCGTGGCACAGGCCACTGGTCTGTGAGTGGAGACCCACACAAGTTGTGGGGAGACCCCCCACAAAAGAGCACAGGGATCTGCAGGATGTGGAGATTCCAGGCAGGGCTATGTGCCAGAGACAGAGATGCTTGGTCAGAGGCTGGGCGAGCTCAGAGCCCAGCCGGAGGCCAGGGAGACAGGAATGATTAAGCGCTTTTCTCTGGGGGCGAACTGAGGAGTGGGGCCCCGAGCTCTCGGCTCCTCTGGGCCAGATATTGGGAGGCTGCCATTTTCATTCTTGTCCTCAGAACTCTACAGAAAGCGTTCAGGGAACAAAAGCTCCCAGAAGCGAACCCGAGTAGATTACTTAGCATGGCCCCTGGTAAGGGGCAGTGCAATTCCACCTCAGGCAAAGACACTTCAGAATCACCAACAGGACCCTCCCCCAAAGATCAACAAGAAACCCAGCCAAGGACTAAATTCATTTACCAAGAGGAACAGTAGAATTCCAGAGGAGGAGAAAACAAATCATGGGACTCATGGTTTTCTCCCCATGATTTGTTAGTCTTTCAAAGTTAATTTTTTTTATTTTATTTTTTTTTCTTCTGTTAAATTCTTTTTTAACTTTTACCCTTTCCTCTTTAAACGTTTTTTAACTAGTTTATCTTAACAATACCTTCCATAAAAAAGAAAAAAAAAAGAAATCTCTTTTGAACCTTCATTATTACAGTCATATGTTATCCTTCATAGTATCAAACTTTATTTTTAGTATAGACATTGGTTTTTTTGTTTTTTCTGAAAAAAATTGGGATACAACTTCTTCTAATAGATCAAAATATACCCTAAATCTAGCACAGGGCTTTGTTCTATTCTCCACCCTGAGCAAATTTTCTCCACTTACTTTTTCTTTATTCTCCCAAGCAACTTATCTTATCAATTCCTTCTTTAAAAATTGTTTTTTCATCTTTGTAGTCATATTCCATCCTTTCATTGTGTTTACCCTTATATATGTTTTAATTCTTTAACATTTTAGGAGGTAGTTTCTTCTAAGAGACCAAAATACTCCCCAAATTAGGTGGGTGACCCTGTTCTATTCATCAGTCTAATATATATGCATTTTCTTTTTTATATTCTTTTTCTTTTTTTTCTAATTTTTTTCCCTGTACTTCTTTTTACTCCCTTTCTTAGCTGCATGATTTGGGGTCTCTTCTCATTTGGTTAAAGCACATTTTCCTGGGGTCTTTGCCACCCTTTTAGTATTGTATTCACTCCTTCATATATTGTTATCTGGATAAAATGACAAGGTGGAAAAACTCACCACAAAAAAAAAAAAAAAAAAGAACAAGAGGTAGTCTAGGGACATAATATAGACATTGGTAATATGTTAGATCTAGAGTTCAGAATGATGATTCTCAAGGTGCTAACCAAACTCAAAAAAGACATGGAAGATATTAGAAAAGGCCTGTCTGGAGAAACAAAAGACTTTCTGGAGAAATTAAAGAACTAAAATCTAACCAAGTTGAAATAAAAAAAACTATCAATGAGGTGCAATAAAAAATGGAGCCTCTTACTGCTAGGATAAATGAGGCAGAAGAGAGAATTAGTGATATAAAAGACCAAATGACAGAGAATAAAGTAGCTGAACAAAAGATAGACAAGCAACTACTGGACCACAAGGGGAGAATTCGAGAGATAAGTGATACCATAAGATGAAAGAACATTAGAATAATTGGGATTCCAGAAGAAGAAGAAAGAGAGAGGAGAGCAGAAGATATATTGGAGAGAATTATTGTAGAGAATTTCCCTAATATGGCAAAGGGAACAAGAACCAAAATCCAGGAGGCACAGAGAACCCCACTCAAAATCAGTAAGAACAGGTCAACACCCCATCATCTAACAGTAAAATTTACACGTCTTAACAACAAAGAGAAATTCCTGAAAACAGCCCGGGACAAGAAGTCTGTAACATACAATGGTAAAAATAGTAGATAGGCAGAAGATTTATCCACAGAGACCTGGCAGGGCAGAAAGAACTGGCATGATATATTCAGAGCACTAAATGAGAAAAACATGCAGCCAAAAATACTATATCCAGCTAGGCTATCATTGAAAATAGGAGAATTAAAAGCTTCCAGGACAAGCAAAAACTAAAAGAATTTGTAAACACCAAATCAGCTCTATAGGAAATATTGAAAGGGGTCCTCTAAGCAAAGAGAGAGCCTAAAAGTAGTAGGCCAGAAAGGAACAGAGACAATATACAGTAATAATCACCTTACTGGCAATAAAATAGGGCTAAATGAATATCTCTCAATAGTTACTCTTAATGTAAATGGGCTAAATGCCCCAGTGAAAAGATACAGGGTATCAGAAGGGATAAAAGAACAAAACCCATCAATATGCTTTCTACAAGAAACTCATTTTAGACCCAAATACACCTCCATATTTAAAGTGAGGGCATGGAAAACAATTTTTCATACTAATGGACTTAAAAAGAAAGCTGGGGTTGCAATCCTTAGACCAATGACATTTTAAGCCAAAGACTATAATAAGAGATGAGGAAGGACACTATATCATACTCAAAGGATCTGTCCAACAAGAAGATATAACAATTTTAAATATCTATGTCCCTAACATGGGAGCAGCCAGCTATATCAATCAATTAATTTAAGAAATCAAAGAAACACATCGACAATAATACAATAATAGTAGGGGACTTTAACACTTCCCTCACTGAAATGGACAGATCATCCAAGCAAAAGATCAACAAGGAAATAAAGGTTTTAAATGACACACTGGACCAGATGGACATCACAGGTATATGCAGAACATTCCACCCCAAAGCAACAGAATACACATTCTTCTCTAGTGCACATGGAACATTCTCCAGAATAGATCACCTCCTAGGTAATAAATAAGACCTCAAGTGGTATCAAAAGATTGGGATCATTCCCTGCATATTTTCAGATCACAATTCTCTGAAGCTAGAACTCAATCACAAGAGGAAATTTGGAAAGAACACAAATACATGGAGAGTAAAGAGCATCCTACTAAGGAATGAATAGGTCAACCAGGAAATTAAAGAAGAATTGAAAAAAATCATGAAAACAAATGATAATAAAAACACAATGGTTCAAAATATGTGTGACACAAAAAAGGCAATCCTGAGAGGAAAATATATAGCTGTACAAGCCTTTCCCAAGAAACAAGAAAGGTTTCAAATACACAGCCTAACCCTAAACCTAAAGGAGCTGGAGAGAGAACAGAAAAAAGAGAAAAAAAAAAAGCCTAAATCCAGCAGGAGAAGAGAAATCATAAAGATCAGAACAGAAATCAATGAAATAGGAAAAAAATGTAATAGAACAAATCAACAAAACTAGCAGCTGATTCTTTGAAAGAATTAATAAGATTGATAACCCCCTGGCTAGATTTATCAAAAATAAAAGAGAAAGGACCCAGATAAATAAAATCATGAATGAAAGAGGAGAGATCACTACCTACACCAAAGAAATATAAACAATTATAAGTACATATTATGAGCAACTATATGCCAGCAAATTTGAAAATCTGGAAGAAATGGGTCCATTCCTAGAGACATATAAATAAAATACCACAACTGAAACAGGAAGAAATAGAAAACCTGAACAGACCTATAACCAGTAAGGATATTGAAGCAGTCATCAAAAATCTCCCAACAAACAAGAGCCCAGGGCCAGATGGCTTCTACCAAACATTTAAAGAAGAATTAATTCTTATTCTCCTAAAACTGTTCCAAAAAATAGAAATGGAAGGAAAACTTCCAAACTCATTTTATGAGGTCAGCATTACCTTGATCCCAAAACCAGACAAGGATCCCATCAAAAAAGAGAATTACAGACCAATATCCTTGATGAACACAGATGCGAAAACTCTCACCAAAATACTTCCCAATAGTACCCAAACAGTACATTGAAAGGATTATTCACCATGATCAAGTGATATTTATTCCAGGCTGCAAGGTTGGTTCAACATCAGCTAATCAATCAATGTGATATAATACATTAATAAAAGAAAATACAAGAACCATATGATACTCTCAGTAGATATTGAAAAAGCATTTGACAAGGTACAGCATCCCTTCCTGATCAAAACTCTTCAAAGTGTAGGGATAGAGGGCACATACCTCAATATTATCCAACCCATCTATGAAAAACTCACTGCAAATATCATTCCCAATGGAGAAGAACCGAGAGCTTTTCTGCTAAGGTCAGGAACATGGTAGGGATGTCCATTATCACAACTGTTATTCAACATAGTACTAGGAGTCCTAGCCTCGGCAATCAGACAACAAAAAGAAATTAAAGGCATCCAAATCAGCAAAGAGGAAGTCACACTATCACTGTTTGCAGATGATATGATACTATATGTGGAAAACTTAAAGGACTCCACTCCAAATCTGCTATAACTTGTATAAGAATTCTGTAAATTTTCAGGATATAAAATCAATGCACAGAAATCAGTTGCATTTCTTTACACCAATAACAAGACAGAAAAAAGAGAAATTAAGGTGCCTATCCCATTTATAATTGTACCCAATACAACAAGATACTTAGGAATAAACCTAACCAAAGAGGCAAACAATCTACACTCAGAAAACTATACTCATGAAAGAAATTGAGGAAGACACAAAGGAATGGGAAAATGTTCCATGCTCCTGGATTAGAAGAACAAATATTGTGAAAATGTCTATGCTCTTTAAAGCAATCTACATATTTAATGCAATCTCTATCTAAATCCTATCCATTTTTTTCAAATAAATTGAACAAATAATCCTAAAATTAATATGGAGCCAGAAAAGACCTTGAATAGCTAGAGGAATTTTGAAAAAGAAAGCCAAAGTTGGTGGCATCACAACTCGAGACTTCAAGGTCTATTACAAAGCTGTCATCATCAAGACAGTGTGATACTGGCACAAAAACACATACATAGGTCAGTGGAACAGAATAGAGAGCCCCAGAAATAAACCCTCAACTCTATGGTCAACTACTCTTTGACAAAGCAGGAAAGAATGTTCAATGGAAAAAGACAGTCTCTTCAACAAATGGTGTTGGGAAAATTGTACAGCCACATGCAGAAAAATGCAACTGGACCATTTCCTTATACCACACACAAAAACAGACTCAAAATGAATGAAGGACCTCAATATGAGACAGGAACCCATCAAAATCCTTGAGGAGAACACAGACAGCAACCCCTTCAACGTCAGCTGCAGCAACTTCTTCCTAGGAACATCATCAAATGCAAGGGAAGCAAGGGCAAAAATGAACTATTGGGACGTCATCAAGATCAAAATCTTTTGCATAGCAAATGAAACAGTTAACTAAACCAAAAGACAACTGATAGAATGAAAGAAGATATTTGCAAAAGACATATCAGATAAAGGGCTAGTATCCAAAATCTATAAAGAGCTTAGCAAACTTAACACCAAAGAACAAATAATCCAATCAAGAAATGGGTAGAGGACATGAACAGACATTTCTGCAAAGAAGATAACCAGATGGCCCACAGACACATGAAAAAGTGCTCCACATCACTCAGCATCAGGGAAATACAAATCAAAACCAAAATGAGATACCACCTCACACCAGTCAGAATGGCTAAAATTAACAAGTCAGGACATGACCGTTGCTGGTGAGGATGAGGAGAAAGGAAAGCCCTCCTACATGTTGGTGGGAATGCAAGCTGGTGCAACCACTCTGGAGAAGAGCATGGAGGTTCCTCAAAAAGTTGAAAATAGAACTATCCTACGACCCAGCAATTGCACTACTGGATATTTACCTTAAAGATACAAATACAGTGATCTGAAGTGGCACATGTACCTGAATGTTTATAGCAGCAGTGTCCACAATAGCTAAACTATGGAAAGAACCTAGATGTCCATCAACAGATGAATGGATAAAGAAGATGTAGTATATATACATAATGGAATACTATGCAGCCTTCAAAAATTAAATCTTGCCTTTTGTGACAATATGGATGGAACTAGAGGTTATTATCCTTAGCAAAATAAGTCAATTGGAGAAAGACAACTATCATATGATCTCCCTGATATAAGGAAGTGGAGATGCAACGTGAGCGGTTTGTGGATAGGAAAAGAATAAATGAAACAAGATGGGATCAGGAGGGAGACAAAGCATAAAAGACCCTTAATCTCATGAAACAAACTGAGGGGTGCCAGGGGAAGGAGGGGAGGGAGAGGGTGGTAGGGTTATGGAGATTGGGGAGGGTATGTGTTATGGTGAGTGCTATGAAGTGTGTAAACCTGGCAATTCACAGACCTGTACGCCTGGGGCTAATAAAACATTACATGTTAATTTAAAAATTAATTAATTAATAAGATTGCCCATTAAAAAAGTCCACTCCCAACTTGGGTAGAAAAAACCTGGAATCTGTTTCATGTGGCCATGATTTGTCAGTGAAAATCTCAAACATGCATAGCCTTGGCATGAGTACTGTGGTTTGAGGCTGTCAGATATCTACATTGCTCTCAGGGAGTTCTTTCTTGAAGAAATATGTAGATGGCACACCTCCATAACTATCACAGATACCTTGGTTGAAATACAAAAATTAACATTACTTTTGATATTATGAAATTATTAGCATTATATGATGATTTATGCTCATTATTTTAAAATGTGATTAATGACTTTAATATTGTTACTCTACTTATGAGCAATCCTTAGATATCAATTTTTTTTAACTTTAACCTCACACATCTTAGCAGTTCTTAAGGACTTCCCATCCACAGTGAGTCCCCCAGTGATTAATGTTTTTTATATTAAAAACTGTTCAGCAGTCTTGCAATAACAATTTGAGAGGCTAGTACCTTCACTGTGATTGTTTTCACAGTATTTGAGTTGAAAGAGCCAAAGGAAACGCAGCCAGCTATTATACAAGAGAAGAACATCATTTTGTTCTTTCTGGTAAGATCAGATAAAAAAGGCAATAACAAAAATACTATTGGGCATTGGAGAAAAGGAGATTTTTGAAAGTGAACTCAGGTGAATGATGTACTAATTTTTAGTGAGAAGTAGAACTTACAAGTGATGAATTTGGATATTTGGCTGAGGAAATTTTCAAACAAAATTTGGAAAATTGCTTATTATAAAATGTGAGAGGAAAGATATAAATTGAAGAATAAAGTATTAAGCAAATAAGAACCACCACTCAATGATTGGAAAACTCTCAGCATATCCATATTACAAAAAAGAAGAAAGTGTGCTCTGGAGATTGAGGCTGGAAAATTTTCAAGAGATGAGTTGTGCAATTCATGGATCCAATCAGCCATCTTACTGGAAGCCAGGAATAGAAATGCAATTACACAGGAAAGATCTGTAACTACTTTCTTGTCTGATTGCTTTGGACTTTCATGAATTGCACAGGAGAAAGAAAAAAATTTGAAAATTTTATGCCAATAGAAATGTCACCATTCTGGGAGGAAAGGAACAGAGTTAAAGTGAAGGAAGGAAGAAAGACGCTGAGACCAGAACCATGCATGTACAGGCATGGTCAGTGGTGGACTGCAGAGGGGGAGACCAGCCACCCCACATGCTAGTGGACCTAAAGAGCAGGGCTTCCTACCCAGTAGTCCCGGAGGACAGAGTACACAGACACAGATGTTTATTATATTGCCCTGAAACCTAATAGAATTTGCCCAACTGAGGTGCCATCTTGCTTGGGAACCATTATCCCTTTACTCATTGAAATTTATTCCTTTTGGAATGGGAATGTTTATCTTTTGAATTCACTAGCATTGATTTTAGAAGTAAATAGCTTTTTTTCCACAAAGAGGAACACATACATTGAATCTCATCCATACCTGATTCAAATCACTGAGGTGATAATATTTGGAACTTTTTGAGTTGATATTTATATAAAATTTTAGACTTCAAGTTGATGGTAGAATGGATTATGACTCTGGGGGTTATTGTGATTAGGGAGTATATTTAGCACAAAGGAAAGATGTAAATTTGGAGGGCGGTAGGATAAGATATTTGGGATTGAACTGTGTTCCTCAATAAGGTATGCTGAAATCCTAATTCCCAGTACTCATTTTTTAAAAAGATTTTATTTATTTATTGACACAGACAGAGAAAGATCACAAGTAGACAGAGAGGCAGGCAGAGAGAGAGGGAGAAGCAGGCTCCCTGCTAATCAGAGAGCCCAATGTGGGCCTCCATCCCAAGACCCTGAGATCACGACCTAAGCCAAAGGCAGAGGCTTTAACCCATTGAGCCACCCAGGTGCCCCAAATTTCCAGTATTCATGAATGTTACTTTACAGGGAAATAGGGTCTTTGTGATGTTATCAAATTAAGATGAGGCAGTACTGAAACAAAGCAGACTTTTTCCAAATATGATTGGTGTCCTCTAAGAGAAGAGACAGAGATCCAAGAGAGGAGACACCATGTGATGATGGAAGCAGAGGTAGAAGTGTAGTAGCTGTAAACCAAGGACCACAAAAGATTGCAGGCGAATAAACACAAACCAGGAAGAAGCAAGGAAGGATTCACCCTTTCAGATTTCAGAGGGAGCATGGAACATCCATCATATTTATCCTGGGCTTTTAGCTTCCAGAACGGTGATAGAATAAATTTGGTTGTTTTAAGCCACCCAGTTTGTGATATTTTGATATAGCAGCTAAGAAACAAATATAAATATTTAGTACAAATTGGATGAAAAATAGAAATTTGCTGAGGAAATGACAAAAATTGTGAAAAAAAGGGAGAGAGTAACTCCAGTTTTCTTATAACAGCTGTAATATACACCTGAAAACTAAACACTTTATCATAATAAATATTTGTTTATTAAAAGAAGAATGAGGGCATCTGGCCAGCTCAGTCAGAAAAGCATGTGATCCTTGATCTTGGGATTATAAATTTCAACCCTATGTTGGGTGTAGGGATAACTAAACAAAATAAATAAACATAAAAAAGAATAGATTTAATGAATAATGTGATATTCCAAATATCTCTCTTATACATAAATGTTTTGCCCACATGTTATTTTGATAAACTAATGAATCAATATGTCCACCAAAAGTTGTTTCCAAACTAAAGTGCTATTCTTTCTAACAAATATACTATAAAACTTAATGTTATATGAAATCTATTTTGGTTGACAAAATGCATATCAAATATTAAGTCATTAATAGTAGCTCATGTCACTAAGCATGATACGCTCTAGTTCCATCCATGTTGTCGCAAATGGCAAGATTTCATTTCTTTTGATGGCTGCATAGTATTCCATTGTGTATATATACCACATCTTCTTGATCCATTCATCTGTTGATGGGCATAAGTCAAGCAGAGAAAGACAACTATCATATGATCTCCCTGATATGAGGAAGTGGTGATGCAACATGGGGGCTTAAGTGGGTAGGAGAAGAATAAATGAAACAAGATGGGATTGGGAGGGAGACAAACCATAAGTGACTCTTAATCCCACAAAACAAACTGAGGGTTGCTGGGGGGAGGGGGTTTGGGAGAAGGGGGTGGGATTATGGACATTGGGGAGGGTATGTGCTTTGGTGAGTGCTGTGAAGTGTGTAAACCTGGTGATTCACAGACCTGTACCCCTGGGGATAAAAATATATGTTTATAAAAATAAAATTAAAAAAAAATAAAATAAAATAAAAAAGAAAAAGAAAAAAAATAGTAGCTCATGTCTGTATTTATTTTATAAGTCCTGGAAACAATTCCCTCTTATCTGCTGAAGTCTGAATTTATTATTCTTGCTTTTACTTCTAGAATAGGTGCCTTAACATGATAATAATTGGGAGCTGGTAGTACTAGAGACCACAGGATGGTATGTGAAATGCAGAAATGGCATATAAAGATGATTTGACTCCCTTGACCATATGAGAATCTTTTGGGGGCCCGCACTTGAGAAAGCCTTGCTTTAAAGTAGCATCTCTTTATTACTGAGATGTTAGTTGTAAAGATGCACCCACAAGTAGTTGTTAATACCAATCTTTTTGGGATGAGATTATTTAGACTACTACATTTAAGCACTGGTAAACCTCTGCCCAAAACAGTAATAATTTTGGTTGTCTCTTATACATACCCTGGTTCATAATGATAAAAGCATACTATTAGCTATGAAGAAATTAATATGCTTTGCTGTTTGCCATGCAAAGTTAGTAAATACATCTAAATCATTTTATAATTTT
>NC_081557.1:228476039-228548544 GCF_022355385.1 Mustela nigripes | reverse complement strand
TGGTAGCTCGAGGCTGACAATAATTGAATCTGTGACAATAATACCCTGAGGAAATAATGTTACTTTAGAGAAATTACCAGCATTTTCTTATTTCCTATTGTCTTAATTTGGGTTTCTCTAAAAGCAGAGCTTGGAACAAGAATGTGACTTCATGTAACAAGATGAAGAAACATAGAAATTGAAATCGCATAGGAGAAAAAGACAGTAAAAGATATTAAATCTTGGTGTCCTGGTTTAGGTATTGGAAGGAGTGGATGCTAGAGAAGCGTGTAGACACTGGTGTGTCTGAAGGCTGGGACATCTATCTGTTGCAATTATTACACAGTGGTTGATGGCTGCCCTACAGGCCATTAACTTCCCTGCCCTCTTAGGCTATCCCTGAAGGCTGAGCAGGCTTGCTAAGCTTCAGAGAAAGCCCTAAGGCACAAAAGTGAAGGTACTTATGGAGTACTAGCTTGAGGCAGGACACTGTCAGCATGCACAGCTATGACAGAAATCCTAGATTAGCCCAGGGTATGTGACGTGGGCCACCAAAAGCATCTGAGCTCTTGTCCTTTATAAACCTGGTTCTTGAGCTCCATGTCCTTTGTATAAACTCTCCAAATCCTCTTGCTTAGCCGTGTTTTAGGTTTTTTGGAACTTACAAACCAGTACCCTAATCAACATATGTCTCCCAGGTGACTTTTCTGTGATTAAATTAATTATTTTTCTGAAATATATTAGAGTTAGTAATTTTAGGGTCATTAACCTAAAAATGGTGACCTTCATTTCTTGCATATTTAGCATGAATCTCCTAATACATTTCCTTCCTTTTATTTGACTCATTTATAAAAACCTTCCATACACTGAATGTGTCAAAAACAGTCTAAAATATGTCTAAAATAAAAAATCATAGAGTAGTATGACATTGTCCTATAAAAAATTCCTGCATGGATCATAATCAATATTGAAGAGAATCACGCTATACTTCCAATGCCAGATTGTGGTAATATATTACAATTTGAAGATAAGTTACAGAAAACAATTTGTCACATAGACTTTTAGCTTTGTTCAGTTTTAAACTCCCATTGACCCTGATGCAAAAGAGAACATTACATTTTCAACTATAGGAACCACTTCCTGAAGTTACAGAAATGTGATTTTTGGAAATCCTGCACAGAGGTTTCCATGGTCCCTGCAGAATCAAGGGCATCTAAGCTGTCCTGGACTAGCTGTGTGGGGTGATGCCATGTGTGGGAAGCTGTCAGTCTAGGGACCCTTTCCCATGTTGTGCCTGTCCTGGCATCACATATATGCCATGTACCACTCTTCTGCTTCTCCCAGCTCGCAGTTCGGGTAATTCCACTTCAGAATACCCTTTCTTGTAAGTACTTCATACCAATCAATTCTTCTTCTCCTCTCTTTGCGTCTTCCAATTCTTGCCTAACTGCTTGTGGAAAACATTGTTCCCTGGGTTTAAGTGTCTACCTTTGCCACATTCCCTTCTCTGTCTTCTCCCTCATCCTGTCCTTTCTAGCTTCTTTACTTTTTTCTTTCTTTCAAAATTATCTTTCTCTTTACTCTCTACTGAAACTCTTAACGAGTTATAAACTTCTTCCAGAAAAACTAAACCCTTAATATGCACATTATTTAATAAACAACTACTTTCCCAAAGCTCTAAAAATCTTTGAAATATCCAGCTCTTACCCTTCGCTTTACTGTGCCTGCCTCCCAAATAAAAATATTTTCTGAGTTTCTTATTTACTGACTGGAAAGATTTAGGAATAGCATTCAATCCCTAAATTTCAAAAGCAGTAATATTTTCTAACTCAGATTAATTTAGGCACTTAATGGGATTATGGAAGATCATGAGGTTTTTGCATATAGTGTTTCTTTTGCAATGGGGCTTTAATCTGCATTGCTATTATCTACAGACTTTGGTCACAGAGCTGCCTCATTCCTTGAAGATTTTGCTTCTGATTCAATGTCCCCCCTCTCCAGTACTACCCCTGCCATTATTTTTTGTGATTATATTATCCACATAGGTAATTCCTCAACTTCCCTGGACGCTTCCTACCTTGAAGTCTCTTGCTGTGATTTCATCCTTTCCATCAGCCACCATATTTTTTAGTCAGAGCTCAGACTTTCACATACATAGTGACTGAAATCTTCATAATTTCATATCCAAGCATCAGGATATGAAGACAGCACTTCAACTATTTCCACCTTAATACTTTCAGAATCCTAAATTCTAAAATTCCTTTGGCCATTAGTATGTACAGTATGGGGATTAAGTATCATTTTCTCTCTGCTCAGCTTCATGGTGTTCTCAAGGCTTTAGAGATTTAAACACAAAAACAAGAACAAAACCAAACAAACAAACAGAAAGAACCCGGGGCTGCCTGGGTGACTCAGTTGGTTAAGTGTCTGCTTTTGGCTCTGTTAATGATCCCAGGGTCTTGAGATCGAGTCCTGCATTGGGCTCCCTGCTCCGTGGGAAATCTGCTTCTCCGTCTCCCTCTGCCCCTCCTCCTGCTTGTGCACATTCTCTCTCTCTCTCTGATATACTTTCTCTCTCTCTCAAATAAATAAAAAAATAAAACACTTTAAAAAATAGATTAAAAATTAAATTTAATTTTAAAATGGTTTATTATTAAAATCAGTAATTTTTATGTACATTCAAACTCCTTGTACCTTTCCCCTATCATTTACCCTACCTGGAAAAATAATCAATACGGTTAAAGTTATGTCTTTGCCTACTCTGTGCTGAGCTGAAGAGGCAGAGGCAGAGCTGAAGTTTGCTCGGGAAAAAAATCACAAACATGCTAACGGGCACCATTTGGCACTCATGATTTCAAATTACAAGCTCACCCTTACTGCTGCAAAAGAAGTTTGCTGTAGGCCCTTAATCTCACTTATTCTTCTTGATGAGAATTGTGCTTTTCTTTTCTCTTTAATCTTAGAACACAGTCTCAGGTGTAACTACACACTCAATAGAAATATTATTTTCTATTTTCCTGAGAAAAGGTATCATTCAGAGGAAACTTTCTACATGATCCCATCAATTCCACCTACCAACCTAATTTCAATTTATGACTGTAAATTATCCCTTTCTTCCACACCACAAAGGAATATAATCCATCTTCCCAAGCCAAACTCTCCACTTGAGCATTGTGTGGCATAAGTAGTGAGTGTTCATGATTTCACTGCAGGACAGTAGGATCAAGTCTGCTCTATGATCAAGTTCCTCTGTTAAATTCCATCTCAACAGAAATAAAAGAAAAGTGCCTCAATATTCCCAAGGTACACAGTCCAGATCTGGTTCCTGGCTAGAAGTTCTTATTTGGGGGCACCTGGGTGGCTCAGTGGGTTAAAGCCTCTACCTTCAGCTCAGGTCATGATCCCAGGGTCCTGGGATCGAGCCCTGCATCAGACTCTCTGCTCAACAAGGAGCCTGCTTCTCTCTCTCTCTCTCTCTTTCTCTCACTCTTTCTACTTGCCTCTCTGTCGACTTGTGATCTCTGTCAAATAAATAAATACATAAAACCTTAAAAAAAAGAAGAAGTTCTTATTTGTCTACCCTGTATCTACATTGGTTTCTTTGCCAATCTTCAGATTTACTGCATGTTCCAAAGTCCAAGTATGTGCTGTCCTCTTGGGTTTATTATGGTTTCCTCCCTCATGCATTTATTACCTTTTCTCAAACGTTTCCCTGCAAAGAAGCCCTTTTCTGATTAACCATAAAACATGAAGTCCAACCATCTTAACTCACTCTTACTTTGCTTTATTTTCTATAAAGTATATCCATTTTACTTTTTTTTTTATGTTTCTCCTCTCCCTGCTACTGCCAGTACATCCAACTTACTAGAATATAAACTGCATGAGGGCTAGCGTCTACCTCACCCATTTACTGCCGTATCCCCAATGCTTAGAACCATTCTGGGATTGTAATAAATGTTGAATGATTAAATAAATGAGTAGATAAATGAATTGTCATAAAACCTAATTGAAGTTCCTCAAAATGTGTTATTAGATCACTTATTTCAAATAATTCAAGGTGCTTAAATTAAATGCATATTTCTGTGCATAATCTTAATTAAATCTTAATCACTAGAGTTCAGATTCAATGATTTGTATTTTTCTTTTTTTTAATAAGTGTAAAAGTTTTATAGTCAATTAAGTTTTAGGAAGCATTGGTCTATAGGATTTAAATCAAATCTCATAGTATAATAAAACTGCTCCTCATGATCTAACCTTTGCTTACTTTTTCACCAGCCTCATCTACAATGATTTATCCTTGTCCACCAAGTTCTCCAAGCTTACTGATCCCCTGGATAGAAAATCTAATTGACTTCATTACATGTGGTGGCTTCCATCCACCTTTTCTACCTACACAAATCTGTAACATGTACTTGACTCTTCCTCAATGATATGACAAAGAAGAAGTAATGGGGATGTCTTTATGTGTCATGTGTGGTGTCATTTGAGAACCAGTATGAAAATAGTTGAGCCACAGAGAGGCATTTGGGTAGGACTAAGTATTTGTATAAGGTTTGTGTGTGTCATTTATGCTACAAGTCAATTAAATTGTACATCAATGTGCATTAAATTGTACATCAATGAGCACTATGTGTCAGCACACTATTATGTGCATTTATCAGATTGCAAAGTATTTACTCTGATAATTTTAAAGAAAGAAGGCATGTGCTAAAAAGAATTTTAGGGTAGTTTATAGCATCAGTTGGAGTGGTGGAGAAACAGGCCTAAGAAATTAGGCAAATATAGAACATAACTAGAAACTTAACCCACCCTGCATAATCAGTCTAAGTAGAACCATCTTGTAAAAACCACCATTGCCACTGAAAATATCATGTACCACAGCTCACAGCATAGATGCTGCCATGACTTGACAGCACCATTTGCAAAGTAGTCTTGGTAACTGAATATCATTACCACCACTTCCACAGCTACTCACACAGCAAATTTCCGCCATCCTTATGGTCCTTTCCGCCATCTACATGGTAGGTAGATGTGTCCAATTGACTGACTCGGGTCTTGCGCTTGCACCAAATATAAATACTGGGCTGAGAGAGCTACTATCATAACAGTTCAATGCTGCTACACAACAAGACTTATACAGTAAGGAAAATTTCAAACACAAAAGGGTATCATTTGGATGTTGGGCAGCCAATCGTGATAATTATCTAACACAATTAAGAAAAGTAAGTTTCCAGTACAATTCGAAGGTTCTGATTCTCTTCCAAGGACTGGGGTATGGCAGGTATCTGGCTATGAGAATTTTAAGACTTCATATGTTGCAATCTGAGTTTTAGGAAGAAGGTAGTTCTTTAGTTTTGCTGAGCCTCTAACAAATAACATGAAGTTTCAGCAACACATCTAGTTGTCTGCCATCCATGTGCATTTGTCCTTGCTGTCCCTCTAGATGCCATATTTCTCATTCCTTCTTCTAATACTTCTTTATACTCTTCTTTCCAAAGCCATTCTTAATGCTTAGAAGCTACTAACTGCATACTCTAGGGGTGTTATCTCTCTCTAGAGCATTCACAACTTGAGAACAGTGATGATCATCTCCTTTGTATTTGTAACTTCAGCACCTCACACTAAGTCTGAAACATGACAAGTTGCTCTTTAAAGGCCTCCTGAGTAACTGAGTAAAATTTGAAAGGGAAACATATTTCCTTGGGTTGCTCTTGGTCTGGATTTAGTACTGACTAAGAAGAAAACACAATTACTAAGAGTGATAGAGGAAAAATACCTTAAGCTAAATAATTGATAAGTTAGTATTTTTATAGGAGGTAGGCTAAGTATATTCCAAATTCCCCATTGCCTGATTAAATTTTATCATTCTCCCCCCCTCACCCCACCCCGGGTGTTTGAACTGAACTAAAACTCAGAGGAAAAAATATCAATGGAAATAATTCAGTATAATTATTTGCCACTGTCTCTTTGCTTGGAATTATTTTTCTATTGATCTATTATATGTTACACTCAGAAGAGGAAGTTTGCCATGAGATAGTACATCATGCTGGATATTGATCTGCTGTGATGTACTGTTTTATCCACTCAGTGCTCATTTATGAAGGTGCAATTCTACCATCAGGGACACTTTTGTGTTAAATTCCTAAAGCTTCATGAATCTCCTAAAAGTTCTTCCTTCAATGAACATATATTATGACTACATAGATGCGGTTCTTGATGGAATTTCCAGAACCTGCACTTCAGAAATATAGCTAGTCCTCAAACAATAAGCACATAAAGATCTGAGAATTAAGTCAAAGAATAATGAATTCTGCAGACTACTTATTCTTTCTAATGTACTCAGAACATTTTTGATCCTCCCCTTTAAGCTAGTATAAGTATTTCTTAAAATGAAATTAGTCTAGATTTTTACTATAACCAATGTATGTCTAAAGCTTGTCCACAATTTATCTTACATTTGTACACACATTTTCATGAAATACAAGCAATGAAGTACCCATACTGTGGCTTAAAATTAGTAGGTGGTTATAAATACTATTTTTTATTGTTTATATTAAATATTAAGTCACAAATAAGGCAGATTTCAAGAGAACGATTTTCTCCTTCAGTTTAAAACTAATAGCATCAACATATTTAGATTAGGGATATTTGAAAAAAATAAATATTTCTAGAAAAGTATACACAACTCAAGTTAAAATATGCTTGTCTATTAAATGTTTTAATATGATACACCAGATTTTATTAATTTGTTTTAGAATTATTTCTTTAGTACACTTTATAACCTTCCATTTTA
Organism: Mustela nigripes; assembly: GCF_022355385.1. NCBI lineage: Eukaryota > Metazoa > Chordata > Mammalia > Carnivora > Mustelidae > Mustela > Mustela nigripes. The sequence continues at coordinate 228,541,772 of NC_081557.1, read as the reverse complement.
AGTTCTTAGTAACAAACAGATATAAACTACCATAGGGCAATGACAGTCTGCTTTGCTTCTCCAATTGCTCCTCTATTACCTCTGTTAACAAATAATTTTCCAGAGAAATTACTTTTCTTTTTTTTTTTTTGTCTCAAGATTTCTTTGCTACAAAAGAGTGCAGAAAATCTTATTATCAAACATTCCCCTAACGAAAGCTTTAATGATTGCCATAACCCACAGATCCAGGACATGTAGGTTGGACAAATCAGCTAGTTTTATTTTTCTTTTCCTTATATACTAAAAGAAAATTAAAATTAAAAGTCTAAAGCAAGAGTTTACCATTTAATTATTTTTTCAACAACTTAAATAAACTTCACTTACTATAAAGAAGATAAAGACACTTGGCTATAATTTAGAGTTCCAAATATTATGTTATAGTGTACACAATAATGCAGAGGAAGGATTGCAATAAGACAGATCAGTTAGATATAACCCAAGTTACCTATCTAAAAGTCAGCTAGTGACATTAAAAATATGAAGTGTCACTGGTGCTATAAGACATGGTTAATAAAATACCCTGAGTTATTAAGGATTGAATTTGTTAGCATAAGTTATTAAGGATTAAGGATTGAATTATTAAGTTATTAAGGATTGAATTTGTTAGCATAAGTCACTTTATATATATAAACAGGTATATATATATTTATTTGAACATAGGAAATCTTAATGGCTAACTCATATCTAGATTGAATAAATAATGGAAGATTTGGTTTCATATTCAAAATTATATTGGTTTGCTACTCATTAAAAATTTAGAAAAAAATTTTGATAAATACTTTAGAATTGAATGCAAACTCTTTAATACCATACTCTTAAGTAAGTTGTAAATTCATAAAACTGAAAGTGCAAAGCTGATATCATAAAATAATAACTTAATATTAATTTTGTGAAGATCATTCCCAACATTTAAGAAAAAGATGGATTCTTTTTTTTTTATTAATATAATTTTTTATTTTTTATAAACATATATTTTTATCCCCAGGGGTACAGGTCTGTGAATCACCAGGTTTACACATTCTTAATGGCAAATGCATACCAAGTAAACTAATCTATTTTCAAAAGACCGCCCTAAAAATGAAAGAAGAATGACAGTTTGAAGGAAACATCTTTTTGGCATAAGTGGAAAATAAATAAACATAAACTTCTTAGAACAGAAGTAAAATTAAGTATAGATATGCACACATGCAGACACCTGCACATACTCATACACATGGATATATGAGTCAAGATACTAACATTATATTGCTATCAGGCCAATGTAAACATAAATTGCATGCCTGAAAGTGAATGAGTACCACCAAAATTTGAAATAAATTGTTTGCTTAGTTTAATAAATTGTTAATTAATTAAAACAATTAATAAATTGTTTGCTTAGATAAATTTGCTTAGATAAATGTTAAGAGCAATTATTAACTTGGAATAAATTAGTTTGTATATACATGTATAAATGTTTATATGTATGTAATGTATATATACCGTGCCTCTCTAAATATGCAGAGATAAATATATGTATATATCAGTGTTTATTAGTGTATATGTATGAATATATAGAAACGTGTGTGTGTGTGTGTGTGTATTTATGCTCAACACAAAAATTCCCTGATAAAAATGTTTAAAATTGGATTGTGGAGATGGTCACACAACTCCACACATATACTAAAAATCATTAAGTTGTTTTGATAAATTAATTGTATAGGACATGAATTATATCATATCTCAGTATAGTTGTTTTTTATATAGTATTTTTTATATATCTCAGTACATTTTTTTTTTGAGAAGAAAGAAAGAAAAAGAAAACTTCTAGACTGTCACTTCTTGAAATTAAAAAAAATGCTGTAAAATGGTAATTTGCTGTTCTATAAACTGTAAAGACAAAAATGTGAGAGACTTTTACAATAAATTATTGGGATCTGGAAAGCATGTGGAAAATTGCAAATTATTCAGTGAAGTTAAGGATGTTAAATCTGAGCTAGCAGTGAGGAAAGCCAAAAAGTTAACTAATTTGCCCATAGAAACTTCAGAAAGTGGGAGAACTGGGATAAACCCAAAATGTTAAGGAAGATGGCCTTAAATATAACGAAATGTTTTAGAATTTAAGACATGCTTGGATATCCAGATCTCTTCAATCTATCAGTTGGGAAATCATTCCATCCACATTCTGAAAATATATGGAAACTTAGTCAAATACAGGGTATCTGGACTAATAGTCAGAAGGTATAGTGAGAGAGTATACACAGACTTCCAAACCACCTTTCTCATGTTCAGCTCTCAGAATAGAGATTTCACAAAAGCTGTCATTAAGACTCTGAGATATCTCAAATCAATATATTACATCCCAGAAAGAAGAAATATATATTATATTGTATATACATATATGATATGCATATATATACAAATATATGTGTATTTCTATATGCACATTATTCAGACAATTTTTAAAAGACTATATAATTAATATTATAGCACTACTAAAAAAAACACAAAAGTTAGAAGGTAGAGTGTTCAACTATCCATTAGTTATGTATAATAACCAGTGCTCATCACATCACACGCCCAAATAAAAAAATTTTTAATGTTAAAAAAAAAAGAAAAAGAAAGAAAGAAAAAAAGTACCTTCTCCCTTAAACAGGAGGCATTATTGAATGAGGAAAAAAAATAGGAGTTATAATTGAGGGAGGACTAACCAAAAATAGAGTACAAAGTAATCAAATTAGAAAAAGAAGTGCAAAATTTACAATAAAATATTATTTAAAACAAAGTTTAGAGGATTAGTTTTGGAGTTCCAACAACTACATAGTAGGAATGCACCCAAAGAAAATCATATAATGAACTTTTAGAGCATTGCAAACAGAAAGAACATCTTTGAACTCCAGAGAAAAATAAAACAAAATGAAGGAAGAAACGGGTCTCAGAATGGCACCTGAATTCTAATTAGTAATGATGGAAATGAGGCAAGACATGATTTCATTCTTTAACCCTTACAATCTGTTACCCATGTGGCTAGTAAGATCACATTCTTCAGACAACTGGCATTCAGTACAGGCTGGATATCATCTTTAGGGTTCATCCTTTTAGAGATGGCAGTGTTTGATAATGCCAATCATTTTAATCTTAAATTTCCTTTTTTTTTTTCTTCTAAGATTCTATTTATTTATTTTAGAGAGAGAAAGCAAATGTGATCTGGGGGAGAGGGGAAAACAGGGAGAGGGAGAGAGAATTGGAAGCAGACTCTGCGCTGAGCATGGAGGTCAATACAGTGTGGGATCCCAGCAACTCAAGATCATGCCTTGAGCAGAAAACAAGAGTCAGTTGCTTACTCAGGAATCTTTGTTGACAGAGCATACTTCACCAGGAATAGGGAAGAAGGAGGAGCATATGTTGGTTCTTAAAGCTTCTGCCCAAGCCTATGACATACCCCTTCTTCACAAGATCCAGAAGCTAAAAGAAGGAAGTCATCTCTGTGTTCAACAAGCCTGGGGGGTATAATCCTCTTCCTTGGAGAGGGTGCTAAATCCTTATGAACAGTGTTGGTATCTACCAAATCCACATTTCTACTCCTCGATAAAAAATTCAACTTCCATATGATTATTTTTTTTCAAACTTAGCATATCAAAAATTGAACTTTTCAAAAAAGATTTTATTTATTTCAGAGAGAGAGAGCAAGCCAGAGAGTGAGCCAAAGGCAGATGCTTAACTGACTTAGTCACACAGGCACCCCCAAAATTGAAATTTCAAGTCCATTTCTTTAGAAGATTTTATTTCTTTATTTGACAAGCACAAGAAGGCAGAGCAGCAGGTCGAGGGAGAGGGAGAAGCAGGCTCTCTGCTGAGTGGGGAGCTCAATGCAGGGCTTTATCCCAGGACCCTGGGATGATGACCTGAGCCAAAGGCAGCTGCTTAACTGACTGAGACACTCAGGTGTCCCTTTTCAAGTCCATATTAAAGACAAATCCATTTTTGCCTTCATTATTTGTTAATGGCACATTTTTTAATCACCCACACAGCTTTTTCCCTTTTTTCAATATTAGACCAGTGTATTACTCTATATTTTCTACTCCTGAAGTCACCAGCATCTTCTTTATCATTAAAACTATTAAAATAATAGGGGCACCTGGATGGCTCAGTGGGTTAAAGCCTCTTTGGCTCAGGTCATGATCCCAGGGCCCTGGGATCCAGTCCCGCATCAGGCTCTCTGCTCAGCAGGGAGCCTGCTTCCCTTCCTCTCTCTCTGCCTTCTTCTCTGCCTACTTGTGATCTCTGTCTGTCAAATAAAAAACAAAGCAAAACAAAACTACAAAACAAAAAATAAAACTTATTAAAATAACAAGAACAATACATTTTGAAAATGAAGAAAAAAATCATGTTTTATTTTTGTCTATGTGCAAGGCATACAATTTTTAAACATTCTCCAAAACATCTTATATCATCATCATGAAAACTAAAATATACTATTATACTATTATAATCATCTCGTTACATAGATAGCATGAACTAACTAGTTTATTTCTCCCTTTATTTATGGCTCAACCACAGATTTTAATCCTTCTTCCATGTTTTTCTTCTGGACTTTTTTTTTTTTTTTAAGATTTTATTTATTTATTTGAGAGAGAGACAGTGAGAGAGAACATGAGCGAGGAGGTCAGAGGGAGAAGCAGACTCCCCATGGAGCTGGGAGCCCGATGTGGGACTCGATCCCGGGACTCCAGGATCATGACCTGAGCCGAAGGCAGTCGTCCAACCAACTGAGCCACCCAGGCACCCTCTTCTGGGCTTTTGAAAGCTGCTTAGCAGCTTTCATATTTTTCAGGCAAACAAATGAATCTTAAAAACTGCATAGGGGCACCTGGGTGGCTCAGTGGTTTGAAGCCTCTGCCTTCGGCTCACTTCATGATCCCAGGGTCCTGGGATGGAGCCCTGCATCAGGCTCTCTGCTCAGCAGGGAGCCTGTTTCCCCCTCTCACTCTGCCTACCTCTCTGCCTACTTGTGATTTCTGTCAAATAAAAATATAAAATCTTAAAAAAAAATCATCCAAAATATGGCCTTAATTTCCTTCCCATTATTATTTTACTACATCTCAATTTATATAAACTGGCCCAACTGCATTTTTCTAAATACATTTTCTGCATCCTCAACATTACTTATGTTGTAATGCACTTGGAACAACTTTTCTTCACTGTTTTAAGTGCCAGGGATTAGAAATGGCCATTATTAAAAGTTATGGAGAACAAAAAGAGAACAAACTACTATATTCTGTATCATCCAAAATCTATTTTTAAAGCTTATTATATGTACATGCTACAAAATACTATGCATTATTCTATTCTCTTATTTATAGTTTTTTTCCGCAGAACTTTATTATCATGAGAACATGTTCCTTATATTTTAGAAAAATATAACACATAATCAAAATGCTATTCATTTCTAAGTTCTTCTGTAATGACCGCCTTTCCAGACCTCTCAGCTCACTGTAATCACCTTAGGAAACAGATCTCTTCCCTTGTTTTCTATTATTTAAATATCCCCAATTTCCTACAAAAGATCTCAAGATCCTTGAGCAGAGGGGTGCCTAGGTGGCTCAGACATTAAACCTCTGCCATCGGCTCAGGTCATGATTCTAGGACCCTGGGATAGGGCTCCCTGCTCAGTGGGAAGCCTGCTTCTTCCTCTGCTCCTCTCTGCTTGTGTTCACGCTCTAGCTGTGTCTCTCTCTGTCAAATAAATAAATAGTCTTAAAAAAAAAAAAAAGAGTCTTAAAAAAAAAAAAAGATCTTGAGCAGAGAGGATGTCTTTCCTCTTTATATAAGCCTCCTCTCTCTCATCACAACAGGTGTTATGTGAAGAATTCTGTCACAAAAAAAATTTGCTATGTAACTTTAATGAATTGAATAAAATATAGACAATTAATGTGTACAAGATGGGGAGATGATTAATTACTTAAGGACAAGACAAAAGAAGAATGGATGTTTCTTCTTAAAATGAAATTTTGACTAACATAGAGTAAATATGCAGTAAATTTAAAAATGATACAATGTTGGGGTACCTGGGTGGCATAGTCAGTTGAGTATCCAACTCTTGGTTTTGGCTCAGGTCTCATATCAGGATCTTGAGGTCAAATCCTGTGTTGGGTTTTATGTTCAGTGGGGTGTCTGCTTGGGTTTATATCCCTCTTCTTCTGCCTGTTCCCCCCTCTAAAATAAATAAGCACATCTTTTAAAAAATAATACAATGCTATATGTTGAATAACAAAGGGATTTAAAAGTGATAATTAATCAAAAGATAAAATTTTTTAAGTAAAGACATAAAATTTATTGAAGTGAAAGCTAGGACACTCTTTTAAGACCACTTCAAACAAATGAGACATGCAGAGGGCCAGTATTTTTAATGTGAACTTTTCCCTATAATTGAGAAATATTTGTTCATTTGAGGGAAATAAAAAAGAACAATAAGCAGAGTCAAAAGATTTTATAGAGCATCATGAAATAAATGTCAGAAACAGTGATTCACATACACTCCGCATATGCTAATTTACATTTGAGTAGTATGTGTTGCATATATCAAATTTTGTGACATTTATTTCAAGAAGCATTGTAAAACTTTCTACTCTGGTTATAGTACTCACTTTGAATTTTATTTCAATGATGGTGTCATTGCCAAATGGAGTAATAGCACAGAAGTTATTGCATGTATTTTCTGTTCCTATTGCATTATGATTAAATGAAGTTGTATATTTCTACATAGTAATATTATCCACTGTCAGTTGCATATCAAATATGATGACATTGAAACAAATGAAACAGAAATATGTGTAGTTTCTTAAGACTTCATCAAATCTCAAGGTACATATGCAATAAAAACTGAAATTAAAAAAAAAACTGAAATTAAATATCAATGGGAGAAAGTTCCCTCTGGACTGTAGTATATTAAAAGAGGGGAAAATTGCATCTTAACCATATTCTGAATAGCTTATTTCAAAAGTATCTAATAAGGTAAATATTTTATATATCTCTATTTGTTAAAATACAAGCCATTCCTAGTGAACTTTATAAATGAGACCATTAAAATTTCATTTATTTACATTAAGTTTCATTTAAAAAATGATTCCATGCTTTGAGTTATAGGAAAGAGCAAACACTGCAAGGTATTACATCTTTAACTATTAATTTTTATTAAATGGACCAAACTGAATGTGAGGAATCAGCCCCCACCACCCCCAAAAAAGGAATAGAAATTAATGATATGTTTCTTATTAGTTAAGTTTCTTTATGACAATTCTCAGCTTAGTTAGAAAAAAAAGTAGTTTTCAGGTCATATGCCAAAGGAAAATCAGAGTTTATAACCAAAATCCTATAGCTGGATTAACTTCTGTTGTGGTGACATGACTAGAAATCTATAATTACCCAAATGCTTTATATTTATGCCTTCCAAGCTACTTGCTCATTTTTGCTTTCTTTGAGCATAATACAGTATCCTGATTCAAAAGAAAAGATATTTGGTGCTATTCAGGGATTAGTAGAGGTTTAAATGTTAATACTCTGCAACACTATTTCTTCTGAAGAATTCTCATTTAAATTCTTACAGGGGCCCTCAGAGTATATGCTGTGCTTAAAAAGGGCATTTGTGGGGAAAAAAATACTATCTTGGGAATGCAAAATGCAACACACCACAATAATCTTTGAACATTACAGCACTCTGCCTTTTACAGCGTTCTGAATATAGCAGACTTAGTAAATATAGCTAATGGATATATTCAACTTAAGCAAATATTTACCAGAAGGTAAAATATTATTTTATTCCTTTCTTAATTATTTATATGTATAAAAATATAGTTTTGGTATTGGTAAAAAGAGAGGTCAGCTTTATTAACATTAATGTATAGGGTAAGAAAATTCAAATAAGATTCATTTTAAGCTGATTGAAAGCATTCTCTTTCTCTCTTTCCCTCTCTATTCCATTGTACGCCACTCTTCCTTCTCCCTCCCTTTGTTTGGCTCTTTCCTTCCCTCCTTTTCCCCTTTATTTTTCTACCATTTTGTTTGGTTTTCATACTTGGTCAATATAAATAGAGACATAGAACCTTAACAAGCAGAACATTCTCTTTAAAAGAATGTTTATTATCCATGGATTTAAAAAAAATGACTCCTTAATTTTCACTTACTTCTTTGTGGTTTTCTGAAAATGTATTATATTTTCCATTGTTCTGTGTGCCTTAGAAAAGGAAATTCATAGAGGAAATAAGTTCTCTTCTCGGTTTTTCCATAGTTCATATCAGAATCTAATTTTTGCTCTATTCTGAGATTAATGTACTCTCCAAACAGCATACAAGACAAGAAAAGTTTGGAAATATTGTTAGGGAGTCTTGGGATTCCCGGGTAAATTAGGCTGGAGCCATAGGACTACTGCCTTTACATTTAATAATATATCAAACAGTGTTTACCAATTCACTGCCAGGTAACTCAAAGGTTACAAGAGCAAATGCATTTCTTTAAACCTTCAATTACTTTGTTGGTTGGTCAATTTCAGCTCAACCTACAACAGGACACATGATGTAATTTGGATTTTAAAATTATATATATATATATGTATATATATGTATATATATATATATATATATATATATATATATGAATGATGCACAAATATATATATGACACAATTGCTTTAGTTTTGAAATTAGAACATTGGAATCCAGATGGTTAAGGTACAAAACCACTGTTACAAATCTGGTTAATGATGAAAATTAGGCTAATGTAAAATTTCCTGATACCCACTCCACTGCATTTTCTTATCTATAATCTTAACATCTTTTTCCAGTTTTTAAATTAGCTGTAGAAATAAAGGAGAGTCCATGAAATATAATAGCTCTCAGCTTTATATTGAAAACATTTTCATTCCTGGAAAAGCATAAATTTTAACAACCCAAGTGACGGAATCTTTGAGTTATTGCTCACCCAGCACAGATAGCCCAGCAAGGCTCAACAGACCCCTGGACTATCAAATAAGGTAGCCACATATTTGGCAGTTCAAAGTTATGAAAACATGTGTAGAAGAAACTAGCATATGCCAATTTATTAATAGAAACATATGCACATATCTTACAATGGTAAGGTTTTTAGGTTTTTTCTACTTTTTTTCTATACACATTACTCTTCAATGATAAGCAAAATATTATCTTTCATCTATAAGAAATCTTCTTGTCCTTGTTCCAAGGTTCACATTCCCATTGGGTCTAACAAATGTGCCTTTCAAATTAACAGGGGAGGGAGAACTATGTCTTTTTAACATATTCTACCAATATATGTGGCCCATGAGAAATAACTTAATCAGATATTCTGAATGATAATGTGGCTAATGAATCACATTGGCAGAAACACAAAACATGGAAATAGAGTTTATCTGTTGCTAAAACAGATTTTTTTTTAAGATTTTATTGATTTATTTGACAGAGAGAGAGAGATCACAAGTAGGCAGAGGCAGGCAGAGAGAGAGGAGGAAGCAGGCTCCCTGCTGAGTGGAGAGCCCGATATGGGGCTGGATGGCAGGACCCTGAGATCATGACCTGAGCTGAAGGTAGAGGCTTAACCCACTGAGCCACCCGGGCACCCTAAAACACAGATTTTAAAAAATGAATAATTTGAGTCATTCTTGAATCCCCTTACCTGAGGTGGAACAATGACTGTGTTACTAACAGCATCTAAATTACTAGCAAGAGAGAAAGAAAGCAGGGTAAATAAACCAAGGTTAACACATGAAAGAACTCTTTGCCCTTTTTGCCATTTAAGCTTTTGGACACTCTATGAAAAAGTAGTCAACAAGTTGAGACACTGGTACCAATCCCAAAAGGTAAAACCATCTCACTGTCAGAGTATTACATGGTGAACAAACAATGTTTCAAAGGTCAGTGTAACAATGAAATATGACTGTTGTCACCAGAAAGCATGAAGACAATGAAGTTGACATTGATGAAGAGCAAAAGTTATATGCCACTGAAACTTTGGCCAAAGCTTGTCTAAATAAATACATGACCATCTTGCTACTCTTTTTCCTACAGTAGTGTTTTTCACCCACATTCATAAATCAAACCTAATCAGAACATAAGAGAGTAATGATCTGAAATGCAGTGACAATAATGTGTGTGATTCTTCCAAATCAAAGTAAATTTCTTGTGAATTGCTATGTGATTTTAGGAGCTGGGAGAAAAAAATCTTGCATTTTGAATATCTAATGGTTGTGTTTTATAAAATTCCCACAATAGTGCCTTGTACAGAAAAAGTGTTCAGTACTATAAATTTTTAGTACACAAATAACTACTCATGTTGAAACTGTACTCTGATCCCCTTATAAACCACCTTTATCTTCAGTTCTGTATTAATAATCTATTTCAGGATGAGTTATATATTATACTTTCCCCAATATTTTACTTTTCTCACCTTTGTAAATCGGTTCTTTTCAAAGCACACAATTCTCTTCTATGTTCTTCTTACTTAAGTTGTACCTTTTTTTTTTTCAAATTTCAACTCATCTAAGTTATTCATTAAATTTTTCCTGTGTCTACAAAACTGAGATTTGAGAATTGTGCTGTCTCAACCAAGTTTCTATAGAATAGACTCATCTTAATAAATTTTAGCATTCATATGAGTGTCACTGTTTGTATTATCTGTGTACTTTGGTGATTTTTATCAGGAACAATATATGTAGGATGTACACAGGGAATTTTGTTAGTAAATACTAATCATTCATTGAACATTCATGTTTTGTAATACTTTGTGCAAGCTAAACACGCAAAGGAAAAACAGGATTGTTGAGAGACTGCCTGGGGTGATCAAATAAATAGAAGTTTCAACTTGTTTGAAATAATGTCCTATTTGATATTCTGGTCATTGGGTTTCAATAAGTAGGTCTAATACAAGAATAGTGTTAAAAGTTCTTAATTCAATTTCTAACAGCAAAGAGGAAATTAGTAATAGTACTGAAAGTTATAAGCATCTGGCACCATTGTTGCACTTTATTTGATGTTTGGTCATATTCCCTCAGTAGTGCCTTCTTTGTTGCCTTTTTTATCTTCTCATGGTTTTCTGGAATGTCAACTTGGGACGAAAACTGTGAAGCAATCATGGTTTATCCACTTTCCCAGTATTTCCAAACTTGTACAATAGAACACCTTTGATTTATAATCCTGTAATCCAAAAATACACTATATGGTCAACTAAGTTTGAGAAATAGTGCCACTCCATCCCTCTGTTGGAGATTCATAACCTTTATGTGGACATCAAGGGTTCTGAGATGTATTTTTATTTTATAAAGACATGCACAGCCAGACACATGTTTGATCTAGATACTATCTCAACTCTTTAACAATATTAACCCATTTAAACTTAGAACAAACCTATGAGAGCTACTATAATTATCCCCATTGTGTATAAGAAAGGATGAGACATTAAATGATTTTTCAAGATCACAAAACTAGGATAAGATGGAACTGGATTTGTAGGTCCTCTGACTCCAGAGTGCATGCTCTTACTCACTGTGTGTGCTGCTTCTTGTCTAAACCAAGCTGCAATTTCAATGTTGGCTCCTGGCACAGATTTATAGCCTGACTGGTCATTATCTTCTGTAACTCAGTCTTTTCAATATTGGAAGTCAATTTTTGCTGCAAGTTAGTTTTTTTTTTTTAATAGTGATGATTATTAGGTTATTTTTAACTGCAAAATGGAAAAAAAATGTAGAGATGTCTATAATGGCTTACAGATGAGATTTAGCCAGACTGCATATTTGTAGTTTAAAAAATCAGCACTTGGTAGCATCAATACTATTCTATTACAGGACAACAATCAGCCAGGGAAAGAGATCCAAGTTTTGTTTTGTTTTGTTTTCTCAGTATCTTTATATCATATATCTGGTCTGCCACACCCATTATTTAAAAATATGTGTGTATCTGCATGTACACACACATGAACACACATGTACTTAGTATACATGGTTTTAAATCTTTCAGTGAAAAGTTACAAATCAAAATATATCTATATACACATATATAGCCCATGATCTCCATGCCGAATTTCATCTGTGGGATACTAACAGATATCACTCTTCTTTTTTATTTTATTTTATTTTATTTATTTATTTGACAGAGAGAGAGAGCACAAGCAGGGGGAATAGCAGGCAGAAGGAGAGGGAGAAGCAGGCTCCCTGCAGAGAAGGGAAAGCCCAATATGGGACTCTATCCCAGGACTCCGGGATCATGACCTGAGCCCAAGGCAGTGGCTTAACCAACTGAGCCACCCTGGTGCCCTAGATATCTCTCTTCTCATCCATCACCTACCCTCTCTTTAAAGCCTTCCCAGACCAACTTAAGAAAAAAGTGAACTGTATCAGGTTCATGGAGTTTATGTTTGTTTTTGGAAATTTCATGTATACATTGTTTCTGTATCCAGATTTTATGTTTAAGAAAGGCAAAAAGCATTACTTACCTTCCTGCTGTCACCCTCTTAGCAGCAAGTGCAATAGTGTGCATAATTAAGTTAATTAAGTAAATGATTTTATTCTTTGAATGCATCTATCATAAACTACTTTGGGAAATCCTTAACTATATTGCAAGAAAGTACTCCCATTTTTCTTTTGGTTAATCAATGTATTTCTTTGGTTAATCACTTTAACCACTGAGTAGCTCTTTGTAATTGTATATGATAATGAACGTGTCGTTATAAGCAAAGATACCTCTAGCAGCATGATTTTGCATGCATATCCCTAATAGAAATATTAAAACATGACACATGACACATATTATTGATTTAGATATAATTTGTTCTTTATCCAAATTAGCCTGCTGGCAGTATACTATTTTAACATTGGTTTTAATCATGTTCTCTGATTTAACTTTCTTAAAGCATATAGATGTCATATCTAGAGAAAATGTCTTGAAAGTACCTTTTGCCTGAGCTCAATGATGGCTTTTGCTCATAAAATAACTTTCACCAAAAGACAGAGAGAGAGAGAGAGAGAGAGAGAAGAATGTGACTTAATATAGTGCAGACCAGCCTACTGCTGCCAAGAATGACAGATTCCTGGTGCCATGAGACTCTCTGGGAATTACAGCCATGTCAAGACTCTGGGTCTCAGAATATCAAATAAAATGGCCCTTCAAGGTGAATTACTCAGCAAGTCAGTGTGTAAGTTTTGGCATTCCAAGACTTTGCTTAGGAAAACCTACTATCATGTAATTGCCTGACACCGTCTGTGACTATTTTAGAGAAATAGGAAATTCGTAACCGTAAGGGGAGCATGTAGAGATAAATAGTACTGTGCTGCCCACAAAAACAGAGACAAAACCAGTTCTCTTGTTTGTGATCACAAACATCTCCTTATTATCAGGCTCTCAATAGACTTTTGCTATTTTTAAAGTCTAATACAATCAGAGACAGAAAAAAGGAATTGCTTCTGAAACCAAGTGCATCAGTCTCCTGCATTTTTTAAACCAATTTATCTCCCCAGATTTTAAGTTTCTGTCTAAAACAACATGGAAAAAATTGACACATTTATGTCATCAGCAAGGTTACATTTACTGACTTATTGATTAATCAAGCATGCGTGTAATGGAGAAGAGCAGTTTGGTTTCACCACCAACTCTGCAAATAATTCAAAATGAGTAAAACAGTCAACATGTTTCTTACTAAGTCAATTAACATATGATTAATTGAAAAATGGTAAATAGGGCAAGACTGCTGCCTTTACTTTCAACTTGGAGGCAAAGGTCTGCTTGGAGAAATACAGTCTATATTCCTTTTTAGTTGCTACTTGGTGCTACCAGTCACTGAAGTAATTGACCGTTTATTGCATCTGTTCAAAAATTCAGGGATACAGGGTGTAATAAAATGAGCATTTGTGTAATTACATTAGCTCTAAGAATCTTTTACTTAGAGACAACTGCCATCCATCACATCGTCCTTTAATTTCTCAGTGTTCGTTTTGGTGATGTGGTATTCCAAAACACATGCGGGGGTATTTCTTTTAAAAAATGTATCTAGGGGTATTTGAGGTGGACATGCAATAAATAGACACTTGTCACATTACAGAAACAATGTAAATAGGGAGAAAATCACAAATATATCCTAGCAATAAATGCAAATGGCTCTAGAGTGTTACTAGCAGCAAAACAAGAAAATAATATGACTTTTCCCTACAATTCTTTTTAACAGATGAGAGTCTCTGTAGCTTGGTGAATGAAAGTTAACACATGTAGATATAATTATACTCTAATCCTCTTTACTGTGGTTAAGTTTTAATTTAAGCCATAAAGCATTGAAATATGCCTGATTAAGAGACTTGCCCTTGAATCTTTGGGGTCAAAGAGAAAAAAAGAAATTCCATCACTACAATTTGCTAGCTGTGTTACTTCTGGATTGTTACTAAAACATTCTGAGTTTTAATTTCTTTCCAGATTTGTTGCATGGATTAAATGATATCTCATGTTATATTGTGCATAAGTATGCATGCTTTCAATTACAAGAATATGGGGAAATTATACATTGTACATTTTCTTTATGATATTCTATGTAATGAATTTTCTTCCCATCTTTCTGTCAAGAATGGACAGGGGGTAGCTTGGTGGTTCAGTTGGTTAAGTAACTCTTGGCTTTGACTCAGGCCATGATCTCAGAGTCATGGGTTGAGCCCCATTTTGGACTCCTGCTCAGCAGGGAGTCTGCTTAAGATTCTCTTCCTTTCCAGACCCCACCCCTCTCCCGACTTGTGTGCTCTCTTTTCCTCTCTCTCAGTTTATCAATCAAATAAAATAAATAAAATCTTAAAAAAAAAAAAAAAGGAATAGGCAGTAGTAGAAACAGGGACTGGGTATTTTCGATGGATGAAGTAATTATTACCTAAGGTTTGCAAGTAAATAGAGTTGATTTTTTTTTTTCCAGTTCTTTCTTCATGTTTAAGACTTTACCTTTAGTGAAATAAGCCAGAGATACAAATGTCATTGATTTCACTTAGATGTGAAATCTAAGAACAGCAACAACAAGAAAATTGAACTTATAGTTACAGAGAACACATTGTAGTTGCCAGGGTGGGGGGTGGGAGGGGTGAGGTGAAGACAAGAGAAATAGGAGGAGGTGTTCAAAGCTATGAACTTCCAGTTATAAAATGAGGAAAGCTGGGGCACCCAGGTGGCTCAGTGGGTTAAGCCTCTGCCTTTGGCTCAAGTCATGATCTCGGGGTCCTGGGATCAAGCCCCCATCGGGCTTTCTGCTGTCAGAGGACCTGCTTCCCGTCACCCTCTGCCTGCTTCTCTGCCTACTTGTGATCTCTCTCTCTCTCTCTGCCAAATGATAGAAGGAGGAGGCAGGCTCCCCGCTGAGCAGAGAGCCCGATGTGGGGCTCCATCCCAGGACACAGGGATCATGACATGAACTGAAGGCAGAGGTTTTAACCCACTGAGCCACCCAGGTGCCCCTAAATAAATAAAATCTTTAAAAAAGAAGAAGACGAAGAAGAAGAATACTGAAATGTATCCAAGTGTCTAATTATGCCTGGGAAAATGAGAAATTCATGCTTTCCAGTTCAAACCACAGAGTAAATATAATGAGAATGGAGGATGATGGAAGAGTGTTATGAATAGACCAAATAGAACAGGTAACACCAGGATCATTTATTGATTCCCAAACAGAAAGACTCTGAAGTCCACATTTAATTGATCAATACTTCCTTCATTCTTCCTCTGATCTTTGCTCTTTTCTTTACCATAGTCATAGTATAGAATTCATAAATTTTTTCATTCCTTATACATATAAAATATATTTCCCAACTATGCTGACTTCTGAATAGCTCTAGTAAAATGATAAATATTCTCTTTCACTCCATGTTTACCTTTAATTTTTCCAAATGCTTATGAAATTGCTCAATAGAAAAAAAATAGAAAAAAAAGCGATTTCCTCTAAAATAGTTGAATAAATTCTTATGTATTTTTTTCAGTCTCAAGCCGCTTTTAAAATCCCCCTTTGTATCAATCCGTACACATTTATATGTCATTCCCTATACAAGAATTGGAAGATTCTTTCTCAACCCTTTGAACGTGATATTATTTCAAATCTAATTTTGTTCTCCTCATATGAAATAGACCATTTTTTCTTTGGTATCATTCAAAATTCCATTTGAATAACCTTCTCCTAGAGTTATCTTCCTAATGGTGGTCATTCTCTGAAGCTAAATGTAAAGAGGAGTCTTTCAGGGCATAGCTCAACTGCTCCTTCTCCATGAAGCATTTACCTTTGCACTTGGATAAAAAACTATTTGGCCTCTCTTTCTCTACCTTTTATTTTAGTGTCTCTTTTACAGACTGATTTACTTTCTAATGTAATTATTTATGTCAAGAACAAGAATAGCTTTTAAGTACACAGAATGCTTCAGTTTCTAAAAGCCTTTCTCCATCTAAAAGCCTCTCATTCTCTATCTACAACAGCCACATGAGGAGGTGGTTATCATACTAATTTTGTTAGTTCTAACTCAGAAGAGTTATCTGCCTAGATCCCCAAATTAGGAGCAAATCCAAGAATCAAGCTCTTTCAGTACCTAATTAAATGATGTTTCTATAATTTTTTGATGCAAACCTTTTGAGGGCAAAATTGATGTTTGTGTGTACTACACAAACTTTCATACAATCATGATTCAATTAAAAAGTTAAAAGAGTAAAGAAATAAATAGGGTACAATGTATCCATATCATTTGAATATATCTCTCACAATAGCCAATAGCTGGATTTATTTCCTCTATTTGCCTCTACTCTACTGGATGTTTGTTGATTATTTGTTTCTTGTAGTGGTCCTAAGTAATTTATGCATGTGTATTTTTGCCTGCAAAGTTCATCAAGTGCAAGGAGTAGTTTTCGTTGTTGCTTATTTGGTATTTTGGCATCTATCCTCTTATTTCACAATGGAAGAGTAAGAGGGTATGTATATAGTTAGCCTCCCTTTGGGAAATGAAAACATGGTCCTTGAAAACTATAAAATTATATATATGTTTCGAAGGAAATTTACATCCAAGATTATAACTTCTGTTACTATAAATTTCTAATTTTTTTCTATTTTTTGATAAAAAGGCAAATCCTTATAACATCATCGAATATTATTAGTGAAGTACTGAGTTAATTTTTTTAAAATATTTTATTTATTTATTTGACAGACAGAGATCACAAGTAGGCAGAGAGGCAGGCAGATAGGGAGAGGGGGAAGCAGGCTCCCTGCAGAGCAGAGAGCAGAATGTGGGCCTGGGTCCCAGGACCCTGGGATCATGACCTGAGCCGAAGGCAGAGGCTTTAACCCACTCAGCCATCCAGGCGCCCCTAATAAAATACTTTTTTAGGGGCTTCTGGTGGCTCAGTGGGTTAAGCACCTGCCTTCAGCTCAGGTCACAATCCTAGGGTCCTGGGATCTAACCCCACATCAGGCTCTCTGCTTAGCAAGGTGCTTGCTTCTCCTTCTATCTCTGCCTGAAACTCTACTTGCTTGTGCTTTCTCCTCTCTCTGTCAGATAAGTAAATAAAATAAAATAATTTAAAAAATAAATCAAACAATGAATTTTGGAACACTGAAAAAATAAAATTAAATTAAATTAAAAAATAACTAAATAAATACAATTTAAAAATAAATAAATAAAATGCTTTTTTACCTTTAACTGAAAAATGTATTGTGATTTTTCATGACTGATTATTTATTATTTGCTCATAATATTTCCACGAACTTGCAAGTCCAATTAACAAGCTTATGTTAAGAAAAAGATTTTTGAAATTAAATGCATAAGATACCAGGAATACTTCTTAAAACATTTATGCATATGACAAAAAGAGTCATTGCTTATAATGCATGCATATAAATTAATACACTTTATCTTTTAATCCTGTTTTGTCATTTTGAGTTCAGATGTTGACAATCAAACTAAGAATGTTTATTTTATGAAGGAGTTTTCAAGCTTGATTTTTCTGCATATTCTTTCTATTGTTTGTATAGGTCAAAAAATTGGAGTATACAAATGAAAATGTGTGATTTAACATTTCATCCCAATACACATGTGTTCTGACCATCTTTGAACAGTGTATCTTATAGGAAATTTCCAGATCTTTAAGTGACACACACCTAGAGTTTTGTTCACTTCCTAAATAAAAGCCCTTTTTCCAAGTGGTTTAAAAGGTTTTAGATGGGGAGGTACCAGATGTCAGTAGTCTCAATCTTTTTAATGCAGCTATAATGGAGAACAGCTTAGTGATTACCGCTGTGGAATTTAACCTTCCAGGTCACCAATTCAATCCCTTGGTGCTTCTGGCCTTTTGATAATAATAGGTCTCCTACTCTTGGACACACACACTGAACACACAGCACACACACCACATACAGACACAGAGGGGATGAGCAATCAAAGCAAGGTATTAATAGAACATAAAAAATTATTGTCTTGAAACGAGTTACAAAGATGAAGAATAAATGTCATTTAGCATTCCTTGCACAAAAAGTTAATGGGTGTAATAATATAAGGTTTAATAGCTCAAAAATATTTTAAGTGCCATTAACTACAGAATAATATTCCAGATTTTAAGTTTCCTAATATTCTTCCACTAGGATTCCAGGGAGTTTGCTTCAACTGATTCATTGCCAGCTCACCTTTGTAACGGCCTTAAGCTATGGAAGAGTAGAAAATGGCAAAATTAACCAAATCCTGGGGTGCTCCAGGAGATGATATGGAGGTTCAGTAGAGGGTGTTCTTCCCTTCGAGTCAGGACAAACGGTGATTATTTATTTATTTATTATTAAGAATTTATATATTTAACAGAGACAGCAAGAGAGGGAACACAAGCAGAGAAAATGGGAGAGGGAGAAGCAGACTTCCCACTGAGTAGGGAGTCCTATGAGGGGCTCCATCCCAGGACCCTGGGATCATGACCTGAGCCAGGGGCAGCTGCTTAAAGACTGACCCACGCAGGCGCCCCCAAACTGTGATAATGGTAAAGCAGTTTTTGATTGTGAATGGGCTGGGCTTTACCTCAGCAAGAAGCCAGGCTACACATATCCACAGGAAGCTAACTTAGAAAGAATACAATTGCTATTAAAGAGCTACCTCAGTTTGCAGAGTAAACTGTAAGGCCCTCAGTAATGATATTTAGCATGGAAGACCTAATCAGAAAGGCCTCTGCTTGTGTTTCAAAAAAGTTTGAGCTAGAATAAACAAAGGAAAGAATTAAAACAAACAAACAAATGAACAACGAATAGCAAAAGCCATCAGGATTGCAATTTATTGAAAACTTAATCCGTGCTCACAGGGGTCCTGTTAAAGAAGTTAATTTTGTTTAAAATACCAAGGACACAAATATTCAAGTCCTCATTTGTTTGTTAGAAACCGAGGTTTCCTGTGGTCAGGTAACTCATTAAAAGGCCTATAACCCGTAAATGGAAGAGTCCAAAATGACGTTTTGTTCCGGGTACATCTGACGCTAATACTCTTAACCCCATTACTATATTGAAGATAAATTAACTAAGAACTTACTGGAAAAAAATAAAGTGACATCTCGGTCATTCAGTGCTTCCCTAATGAGAATGTTGGATGTTTCAGAAATGTTATTGCATAAAGAAAGGAAAAGGAAGACATATGTCCAGGTGCAATCTTCAAGAATTGGACAACAGGGCATGAACAACATTGAGCTTTTAGTTTAATTTGTCATTCAGTTTTTCATAGCATTGCTTTTAGTTCAGTGACTTCTTTTTTTTTTTTTATCTTTTTTTTTGTTTTGTTTTATTTATTTATTTATTTATTTATTTATTTATTTTAATTTTTTATTTTTTATAAACATATATTTTTATCCCCAGGTGATGCAACATGGAGGCTTAAGTGGGTAGAAGAAGTTCAGTGACTTCTATTCATCCTTATGCTGGGAGTAGACATTACTCCATCTTCTCCTTGATGATTAATAACTCTGAAATATTCTGTAGCTGATTTATGTATCTCCGCCTAGTTTCATTTTACAGATTCTAGGATTCTTTCCTTTCTTTTTTTTCTTGTTTGATAAACAAACATATTAAGAAAGTATTAAACAAAAATATTATTAAAATATTACTGTTAAAAGACAAATAAGAAATATTCTAAAACAATCATTGTGTGTCATCTTCTACTCAAATATCTAATCAACATCGTTCGCGGTACCTGCCACTTTACAACATGTAGAATTTATTTTGTTTAATTGAATACCCTATTCTCCTCATCCTGAAATTATATTCCCTTAATAAACAACTTTAGTTTTCAATGAACCCTCAAGCTAAATTCCTAGCAATGAGTCGTTTGGAATTATTGAGCGAGTTGGAATTCTTAAATGTGATGGAAGTTTGTCCATGGAACTGATCCCTCTAGCTCTCAACAGTGCTAAGCCTCATTTTTTCTTTTCGGCATTGACTCCCATGAGGCTGTGTGGATGTTTGACTGTGTACACTTTAAAATATATAAATCATATACATATAGAGGTATGTGATTTACATGTAGATTCTGATAGCACTGAAGTAAAACTGTTGCTATAGCTAGCAATTCAGAGTGCAATATTCTGAGGTAGAATTTACTTCTTAATAAAAAGTAAAAAAGAAAAGGAAAAATTAAAAAAAAAGAAATACAAATTAAAATAAATTAACCATGCATCTTTTGCCCAGGAAAATTCCCAAAACTACCCTATTATATTTAGGAAAATCCAATGGGACTCAATTGGTCTGCATTCAATAATACTACTTTCAGTTAAAAACAAAACAAAACAAAAAAACAGAAAAAAACCTTACAAAACAAGTATGAGAGACTGTTAAATCTGAATGTTTTTTCACATTTATCGCATGGTTCATTACATAACTCAGCATCTTTTGCCATATCTGATAGACACGGAGCTATACTTCAAATGTGAAATAAGAATACCAAACTTCAGACAATTTTTACAAAAACAAATACAAAAACAACAGAGAACCATTAAGTTCTCGTGCTTTGGTTATATACCAGTTTGGATCAGATGTTGTTCTTGAAGCTTTATGCAGCTAGAATGTTAGATTTTTTTAACACTATTCTCTCAATTCATGTTGAATGCTTTCTGCTCTCATCAGCAAACTACAAATTTTTATTCCACAATAGAATGAGTGTATCTCAGTATAAAACAAATAAAATGCATGCCATATATTATATTCACAGTTTCAAGTTTTTTAACTGTCTATTCTCCTCTTCTTTTTTAAATTTTAATAGCATTAAAGTGGTAATTACTATTAAAATTGCTATGCATGCAAAGAATTTTGAAGTTACATTTTTACCACATGTTGATACTACAGCAGGTAAATATGAGTCCATTGGTGACCTTTTATGTTCTGAAAAAAGTTTGACATGTCACTACTAATGATAATTGGCTGAAAATCCATTAAAGCAGTAAAGAAACACTTGAGATCTTGGACCCCTGCTATATCCTAACACATTGCAGGTTGAAATTAAATATGACATGAGTCCATCTTTGAAAGATGAGAATTTGTAACTTGTCCTGTAATGTAAATATTTTCTTTTAATGTTGTTCATTAACATAGATCCCTCTCTCCATAAACATATATATTTTACTCTAAAGAGTTTATGATGTCCTTATCTAAATTAGCAAGCATATGTTTGCTCCTAACATATGCTAACCTCTGTGGTGGCTTAGGAGACACTAAGATAAGTAACATGTGATCTTTAACTCATTAATATTTTACTCTAACAAATAGATGAATTTTTTTTTAAAAAAGCTATGATAGAAATGGGATTAAAATTTTAGGTATATAAGTAAACTTTATAAAAACTTAAATAATGGTTTATTCAGCTAGATAATAACATAAACAACAGCCAAACATACACAGATCATTTAATATCAACAACGTATGTCACACCAGAAATCAATTATTGCCAATTAATGATTAAAAGCAGAGTGTTCCACACACTAAGTATTGGGTGATGTCACCTCCAAGAGCCATACCAAATTTAATATTGGTCAATATTTAAAATGCTTATTATGAGCTTTGCACAGTGGCAGTATTGTAGCCAATGAGGTTTATCTGAGGCATGATTATTGCTAATTAAAATGTTTATTATGTAATTGTATGGACAACATTTCTGCAAAAAATATCTTCATTAAATTTCATAATACATCTGTTTAACAGGAATAACTGTTTTGATTATATTAATAATGAAATGGAGACCCATCAATATCAAATAAACAGAATGAGTATCTAGAATGAGTATGACTGGTATTTTCATCCATATTTTTCTTTTACTTTAGTTTGGGTCCAAATCTCATCTCTCAGATATGTCATTTGCCTGGAGATGTAAAGAAACGGAGAGGGCTTTTATTTTTTTTTCTATAGTATGTTAATATTTCTCAGGACTTCTGGTTATATCTTCCATAAAATTAAAAATAAAATATTATCCAACTTCTTACAAAAATTATAAGAAAGAGTAAATGGAAAATAGTTATATTGCAATAGCATTAATTACATCAGTTATAATGCATTAACATTGCTTTTTCAAAATATTTGTCTTCTTTTCCCTTATGTTAGTGGCAATCAGCACTCAAATAATGCTAATGTAGCATCATTGGTATACATGAAAAACTGAGTTTTCTAAGTGGAAATGAGTCAGCATTTTAAGGTATTTCAAAAATTTCCACAATATTATTACTTGTTTTAGAATTTGAAATAACTTTGTCTTCTTAGAAGACCCATTCATGACAAAAGATGTTTGCTGTAAATTTGGAACCTTCAAAAATATGAACTGTTAGCGCTAAATAACTACATTAAAAAGACACATTAAATTAGAATTAGAGAAAGAAAGGGGGTATAACTCCTAGTATCATTTATTTATTAAATTCTCCCTTAATCTCTCTGTTACTTAGTCAGTAAAACAAGGAATTTATGTCAGACATATTCAAGTGCATTACATTTCTAATGTCCTAGCTAGACTGAGTCAAGATGTCTTTAGATATTAGATCTCTTTTCAAGTGCCAAAAATAGTTTTAAAAAGTCTGTTCAATATGGTTCAGCAATTTAGTACATGTCACATAAGGACTAAAAAGTTTCCCAGGTGATATGGTGTCACTATGGAAAGAGAATGAATGAAATCACTAATTATTAAAAGATGGAATTGTGGAAATATTCAGTTATTTATTAAAGACATAAAATTAACAAAATTTACAAAATTTGGGGCAGATTTGAGTTATGTGACTGTTCCAGATCTCTTCAAATATCCTAAAACCAAAAGCTGAAAAAATACATAAATAATGCCTCCTTATTGTTAGAATTGCCTAATTATATTTTTATAAATCCATGGTTATATTACAATAGTAACCAATAGCACATGTATGATATAATTATTTTCCTTAGTTGAAGTTTTGAATATTTCTACCTTAAGCTCAAGTTAACATGATTTTGAAAAAAGAAATTTATTGTAGAATTTCAACAATCACACATCAAATCTATATAGACTAATGTTTTCCTGCAGGTGGGATCTGGAACACTTAGGGTCTATTAAGGTGGTAGCTGATATCCACAAGGTATATTTTTGAAAATGTAATATTTCATCATTTTATTTATTTATTTTTTTTTTTACAATTTAATACAATATTTATTAGCGATTAGTGTTGAGAAAATTATTTTCCTCTACATACAAAAATACAGATTTGAACACTATGAAAACAATCAGGACAAGTACCATGAAAAATAGGTCCTTCAAAAGAAATAAAGGGGCAAAATTGAGGGCAATGTGAGGCTCTGTCTGTCATCATTTTAAAATGAAAACTCTTCCAGTGTGAGAAAAAAACACATAGTTAAGGTAAGATGTCAGCTTTCATTTTGACTAAAGCATATACCACAGAGTATAGCTGAACATAATGAGCTGGAAAGGGACATAATTAGAAAGTATTCAGAATGTAAGTATAGTGATTTATCTATTTAAAAAAAATACTATCTTTAGAACTTCAGTTTAGACATAAGTGATTTCTACATAATAGCACTAAATATTTAGCAACATTTTGATGTACAGTCAATAAAAATATCTCAAACCAAATGTATACTTTTATTATAAAAATTTAGACCAAGCAATGGATTTTATTTTGAAGCTGAATAATTAAGGAAGGAAAAAGAGAGAAAAGGGATGGAAATGAGTTTGCAAGTTCCCTAGTAGAATTCCGCATAAACATATGTTTGAAATATAAAACACGAACTCCAGACATACCTGGATGAAACAACAGTAAAAAAAAGGGAAGGAAAGTAGAACCAACCTTAATATATTAACATTTCTCTTAACCTTCACAGGGGCTGAAGGCCAGAAGTTAATATTTTCCTTTAATCATCAATTTCAGTATTTCTAAAACATTGCACAAATTCATATACTTTGTGAAATGGAATGCAAGAGAAATGAATAAATAAGAGTATCAGTAAGAAAAGTGTACTAAACCAATTATTGAACAGAACTATAGTATTTATGTCTTTAGTTCTTTAGCCATATGTATTTTCACTTATAGCATGGTAGACAAGTGTATCATTGTTTTGTTTTTCTTCCCCCAAAAAAGGCCATTTTATTCTTCAGTGAGGATTTAGGCTGGTCTTCGCCTTGTTTCCAAAAAAAGGCTTCATATGATGGAATGTATCAATCTTCCTTCTAAATGTGCATGACATTTTCTGAGTGAAAATGTTTTGTCATGTGTAGCTACAGAATGAAGACCATAATATGATATTCATTACCTTGACACTATCTTTCTGAGGAAACCATGCTTTCGAATTTCAAGTCTTTGGTATAATCTGACTCTGACATTCAGCATTACATTCTCAAATTATTTAAAATCTAGCCAGTCTGTCTTACACAAACATACTATTTCTCATCTCAACATTCATGCTAGACTAGTATGAGTGGAATGGAATTAAAGGGAACAAATAATATGGTCACCATGAAAGAAATCTTCATTGATGACATTGGTTGGAGAAACCCAGGAACAAGTGAGTGTGTGTGTAGTGTAATGTATATTATATAATTATATGTCATATTATATATAGTTATAACTACTATTTAAATCAAAGTACAAACTTGGATATATTGGGAAAACCTACTTAAGTGAATATTCTGGTAAAAATATTATTAAAAACAAAAGAATTGATCTAGTGTCCTCTAATCTTTTGAAAATATTGATACTTAATATCAATCTTAGAATTCAAAGAGTGTTATTACCTTAACAAAGAGAAGACTTTGTTTAATGTAGTAATGCATATCTTAAATCAAGATAACTAAACTTACCATTGAGTCTAGAATAAATTAAGGAAATTACTATTTATGGTGGAACTGAGACAATGAACCTCAAAAGCTAACCGAAACCTGGTAATTGAAAATTGTTTTCTTCAAAATGAAAAGGCTTAAATACCAATCAAACATGAGAAAAGCATGTTGCCAATCTATCTTGTGAAATAATAGCTTCAAGTTATAAATATTAATAGTGCCATTTAAGAAACAAAAAAGGTTTTCCCTGACCAAATAAGTTAAAACATTGTTGTATTAAATGAAGTTTAACAGTTTTCTTTACTGCAAAACTTTCCAGAACATGTTATTTTGTTGTGAAATCCAAAAACAAAAGGTATCTGATTTTTTTTCAGATTTAGACCACCAATTTCTTCTACACTGAGCTTTGTGCAGTCACCAATCCACAAAAGTCACTTTGAAACCCAAGTTTGTATCACTATCACATGTACATATAGATGTAATTAAATAAAATTATTTTAAAAATGCAAGTATGTTAATAGTGCATATAAGAGTGATCCATGATATACAACTAGATTTCCTTATAATTGCTCTCTTGATGGCTAAAAATATTGCTCTCTTGATGGCTAAAAAGTATTTTCTTTTACAACTTTCAAGAATGCTAATACCGCCATTTTTAATGTTTGACTTACTGAAAAAAAGGTGTTAATGTTGACAATGTAGGTTACATTTTCTATGAAGCACTGATGAGTAAAGCAGCCAAAAATAAAAGTTGGTTTATAACTCCTCAGCTGTCTGTTATTTGATAACTTTACATTGAGTCTTCACCTTATGCTATAAATGCAAGTCCATAATGTATCCAGTAACAGTGTTCTGAAAAGCCAAACCCATCAATGAGGATGATGATACCAATGGAGCTACATTGTAAAAACATGACATTACAAAAGCAAATTTTGATGCAAGCAGATGAAAACAGTAGTGACAAGATGGAAAAATTAAAATATATTTTTAAACACACTTGACTTTAGCAGTAAGTTCTGTAATTCTGAATTCCTCTTAGAGGCATGGTACTCTTTTAAGTTCAAGTGCAGTTACTGGATATTTCTTATTTGCATTTAAAAATTACAGCATTTCTCTACTGTCATTAGCCTTTTCCTGTATAAGACATTGGATTAAACAATTTTTATCCCTTAAGGACGACTCCTCCCCACCCCCTACCTTCCATATCACTCCTACTTTGCTGTTGCCTCCCTACAAAAAGTAACAGAAGGAAACACACACACAAACACACACATACACACACACACAGACATTCTGTTGGCCATACATTTCCTCTCATACTTGAAATTTTAGTCCAAGTTAACCTCTCAACTCGCCCCATACACCACTTCAAATATTTTGGTTCCATCTCACCACATGAAAATCTTCCTCACCAATTTTCTTTCCTTGGGGACTTCCTTAAAATTAAAGTAGCATTTACATTTCAGTAAGGTAAATTTTAATCCAATAAAATTATAAAATAAAAAATTGATGCATCTCCAAGGAAGATATGCAAATTGTTGTCATGGGGTTTATATTACACTGCCAGATGCCTATTCCTAAAAATGAAATTAAAATTGACTCCAAAATCATGTAATGCCATTGTAATTTCATCATTCATTCATTCATATTCATTCATTAGTCATTCATATTCATTCATTATTCATTAGTATTCATTCATTACTCATTCATTACTCATTCATTCATACAAATTCATTATAATTTCAATAGTAGATGTATGCTTTTATGTGATATGCAACATTCCTTAAAACTACTCATATTGGGGCGCTTGGGTGGCTCAGTGGGTTAAGCCTCTGCCTTCGGTTCAGGTCATGACCTCAGGGTGCTGGGATCCAGCCCCGCATTGGGCTCTCTGCTCAGCGGGGAGATTGCTTCTCCCCTCTCTCTCTGCCTGTTGCTCTGCCTACTTGTGATCTATCTCTGTGTCAAATAAACAAATAAAATCTTAAAAAAATAAAATAAAATTATTTAAAAAAATAAAAACTACTCATATTATATATTGTACATTTTTATGTCAGGATGTCTTTGGTTCTAAGTAACATAAAATATAATTAAACTGATTTAAGCAATACAGAAGATTGATAGGCTCACTTTAAAATCTGAGCACACCATGGGTTTTAGGTAATGGTCAGTCAGCTTCTGATTTGATTTCTCTGTAGTGTCCTCTCT
This sequence comes from Mustela nigripes, assembly GCF_022355385.1. Taxonomy (NCBI): domain Eukaryota; kingdom Metazoa; phylum Chordata; class Mammalia; order Carnivora; family Mustelidae; genus Mustela; species Mustela nigripes. The sequence goes on along the minus strand of NC_081557.1, from coordinate 228,514,237 downwards.
ACCCTCTTGCATCTATTAGCTTCAGTGTTGAGCTGACTTCTCTCATAATTACCAAATGGTGATAACGTTTCTTCATTCATGTTTATAGGAAGGGGTGTTACTGGTCATAACCATTAAAAAGTATCTTGAGATACTTTTTATTGATCTACTTTTCAAGATTACCTACTTTCAGGTAGTGTTACACACGAATGAGATTAAATCTATATGACCTGAACCAATGATTGTGGACAGGGAAATGTGATTGCCTTCATTGTTCCATCTGAACCACAGGGTTACTGCCCCATGTGGCATTGCTGTAACAAAGAAAAGCAAATGCCTTGCATAGGATTAGAAAAGTATAGGCAAATGATTCTGATTATTTGAAATTTGATTTTCTTTAAAAGATAGGTTGCAGAGACTAAAACTCATGTTGGTATTAAAATCTCTATCCCAAGGCACCTGGGTGGCTCTGTGTCCACTCAGGTCATGATCCCAGGGTCCTGGGATCCAGCCCCACATCCCGCTCTCTGCTCAACAGGGAGCCTGCTTCCCTTCCTCTCTCTCTGGCTGCCTTTCTGTCTACCTGTGATCTCTGTCTGTCAAATAAAAAAAATAAATAAATAAAATCTTAAAAAAAAATCTCTATCCCAAAGTTGGCATTGGATTCCTTCATGCTTCAAATTCTATGTAGTCTGGGTTCTGGAAATTGTGATACTTTTCCCACACAAATAGTAAATATTCTTCTATGGGTCATCTCCAAATTTTAGTTGGTGACATAAAACATATATTGTCCATGGAGTGCCTATGTTCATGTATGCCTTCGCACAATGTAAAAGAACACTTCTAGTGTGCTATTAGAAAGTCTTCCTTCTTGAATATTAAGTCTAAAAATTAACACTCAGTTTTAACTCTAGAAAATACATAACTAAATGTAAAACATATTCTTTTGTTAGATGATAGTAACCACAGGTATGTAAGTCTTAAAAGACTTAAACGTTTTCCACTATAGAATCCTTTTAAATAAGCTCAACTTAATATTAAATTAAATAACAAAAGTAAGTGGAAAATGAATAGTTATATGTATATGTGCTACATATACTCATATGTGTATGTATAAATTTTAAGATTATTTTATTCCCCATTCAGTAAATACAAAGAGACCCATCAAATATTCTCTCTACCTTCTATTCTGATGAACTCCTATTCATCAATCAGAATTAACTCGGACATCACTTCTCCCTAATCCCTTTCCTGAATGACTCAACCGGAATCAATCATGCACTGCCAGAATGCCTATGTACTTTATTTTCATTTCTGCTGTTAAGTTTGTTTCACTCTATCTTAAATACTTGTTTTCACATCTGTGACTCACTAGACCAGACTGTGTAAACTTTCTCTGTACAGAACCACACAGTGAATATTTGAGGCTTTCAAAGCCATACGGCCTAAGTTGCAACTACTCAAATCTGCCATTACAGAAGAAAAGCCTCCATAGGTGATAAGTAGATAAGGTGTGGCTATGCTCCAGAAACACTGTACTTACACAAGCAGGGGACAGGTTGGAATTGGCCATAAACAGTAGTCCACGAGACTATGGAATTCTTGAAATAGAAAGTCTACAGTTTTCGGTGTTTTGCACTTATGAGCACAATGCCAAATACACAAAGGAGAGCTGGTAAATGTGTTTTTAATTTTAGTTTAGTTGAATCAAATTATAACAAATCAAATTCTAGTGATTCTAATATTCAGAAGTCTGGCACTTAAAAGTGGAGATCTTAAATTAATTAAAATCAAATAAAATTTAAAATTCAGTTCCTTGGTTACATTAACCATATTCCATAGATTCAAAAGCTATATGATGTTAATAGATACTATATTTAAATAGCACAGATATAGAACATAACCTTTAACATACAAACTCCTATTAGGCAGTCCTAGATTATATGATTCATGAGGGATATCCTCCAGAAGAATATCTTCAAGAAGAAGTAGTGAATAAAGTATGGTTTGCAATGGCTCCAAAACACCACCTGGCTGGAATTTTTAAAAATGTGAAGTTACAATACATACAACAAATAAGAGTGTGAATTCACTTAATAACCTAGGTAATTGGACACATTTATTATATTATTTAAAACAGAATGATTAAGAAAAATATGTGTGTCTGTGTGTTTGCATGTGTTTGCATTTTTGACAATTGCCATGAACTCCAGTCTCAGCTAATAGACCCGTTGCAGGTATACAACATTCAATTCAACAATTCAGTATATTATTCGGTGCTCAGAACAATAAGTGTACTCACCATTTACCACCATGAAATGGTATTACAATATTATTGACTATATTCCCCATGCTATGCTTTCATTTCTTGACTTATGTTATAACTGGAAATTTGTACTTCTTAGTAAACTTTATTTTGCCTATCCCCCCACCTACGTCCCCTCTGGAAACCACCATTTTGTTTTGTGCATTTGAGTCTTTCTGTTGGCTTTGTTTTGTTTAGTTATGATGTATAAATAAAATCATACGGTATTTGTCAAAAAAAAATTTAACTATGGATAGCTAAAACTCAGTATTTATCGTAGATGTTATGCAAAAATGTAGCAGTTATTGTTATCAAGGAGTTTTCAACATTATTGGCCAACTGTTGGAGGAACATGGAAAATATCTCTGTGCTATTTCTTGAGTGTATGTGTATGTGTGTCATATATGATTTTGCTCAAAGAATGGAATGAGTTAAATAACTGTTTCTTAATATTTTAAACTTTAACTTCCTATTCTTCCCATTTGTTATTTCCTCTCCAATTTGATTTTTTCATGATTTCATCATCTTTTACTTTGCATCAGTATTCTTCTGTCTTCTCATAAGATGGCCACCAGTAATCTATCTCCTACTTAGTCATTTATGGGATAAATTTAAAAGGAAAGAGTAGTATGTCATGTTGCTCTCAAGGTTTCAGTGGCTACCCCCACCTACAAGAGCTGAGGGATTAATGGTTTTGTCCAGCATTTCTAAATATCTTCAGACTCTTATACTTCATGCTCTTAATTATTGAACTACTTTAGTATCTCATTGTATTCATGTCTTTAATAATGTTGCTCTATTTCGCTGTACATATTTCTTCTTCCCCTTTATCTTGTTTATAACTTCCTCATCCTTTAGAATTTACTCACTTGACATATGACATTGTTCAATCCACTTATTTCTATTACTATACAACATATTTAAATAATAACAGTAAGTGGTTTTGAGGGATAAGACCAGTAAGAGAAGAATCTCTGTTTAAGGTGAAATCTAATTTGTAACCACAAGAATGAATAAAATTCAGTGAAGTCAAAAGGGGCAAGAGACTATTCCAGTCAATCAAGGAAATCGTGTGTCCAAAGGAGTGCCTGAAGACAGGAGAAAATCATGAATATTAATCTGTCTGCAAGTAATTTAGTAGACCTGGAGCAAACATTATGAGTGTTGAGAAATGCTAAATAATGAGATTAGACATAGACAGGGCTTTCTTCTTAAAGGGTCTTTATTTTTATTTATTTTATTTTATTTCATTTTTTATTGTTCCAAAATTCATTGTTTATGCACCACGCCCACTGTCATTCTAAGGAGTTTGCGTTTTACTCTGAGATCAAGGAATATTGGAGAGTATTAGTAGGAAACATGTGAATAATTAGAAATGTGTGCCTTAAATTAACCTAGAGAGACAAAGCTAGTTTGGAAGATTTGTGTCTAATCAGCTAAAATATGTTGACACTTCAGATGGATAGATCAGAGAATTACTAAAATGGTGAAAGTGAAAGTGATTCATGATTGGTTGGACACACTGGTAAAGTGGTAATGGGTAATGAGAATATAGCAGGCTTCTAGGAATGAGGTACTGTTTGAAACGTGTTTTTATTCTAGTCACTAAAAATAGCAGCAGAACAAGAGATTGTGTGTGTGTGTGTGTTAACAGTAGGGAAGATGTGATAATGAGTTAATTTCATATATTGATATGCCTGTGGCCTTACAAGTGTAAGAAGATAATTAAGAGTAAGTAATTAGATGCATGGATTTGAAAAAGAAGGGAATTCAAGAATGAAGATACATAGATATTAGTGACACTGGATTATAGATGAGTGACTAGGACTTGGGGGTGGATAATAAATAAATTAAGGGCAGGCTATGAAAAAAAAAAAAATCACACCTTAAAGACCAGTTTAAAGAAGAAGAAAAAGAAATAAAGATGAAAGCATGGTTTCAGAGGAACCTATGAATCAGAACATCTCAAAGAGGAAATTGTGGTAGATGGAATTCTGTGATGATCCCCAAGATTCCCACCCAGTGGTTTAAGTGCCCAGTCACATGGGCAGGGCCTGTGACTGTGATGGGATAACTTCTCTCCACCCTGATTATATCACCTTGCATGGCAAAGGACATACTATCTGTATTCTCTCTTCATGATTGTTATTTATAATTTTTCCATAGACTGGAGGTATATTCTCCTGCTAGCTTTGGGGAAGAAAACTCCTGTGTTATAAGAAAGGTCCCATGTCTAGGATATGACTCCATCTTCTAGGAGTGTGCAGAGATCTCTAGTCAATAGTGAACAAGGAAAACAAGGAGCTCTGTCCTCCAATCTGAATGACATTGGAAGAGCCCCTGAGCTCTAAAACGAGAGTGTAGCTTGACCAAATCCCGGATTTCAGTCTTCTGAGACCCAGTGCAGAGATGTCAGTGATGCAATGCCCACACTCATGATCCACAGATCAGTAAGACAGTAAATGTATGTTGTTTTAGGATTAAAAAAAAATTATGTAACTAAGTTTTTGGTAATTTGTTGCCTAGTGATATAAAACCAGCACAGAAATACTCTAAAGTACTGAAGAAGCATGAAACAAAATGTTTAACTTGAATTTGCCAGCAAGTATGTTGGTGAGAGAGATGGAAGGAGTTTTGGTGGAAAGATGGGTAGAACTCCGATTTTACCATATAAAAAAGGGAAGGGGAGGAAAAGAAAGGTATTAACCATAACTAAATCAATTATGATGATCAAAAACCTTGAATCATATTTAGAGTGATCATATTTCCTCTTACATCTTAATATGGAACTTGATTACTAGTATTATTAATATCATTGTTTTTGTTTTATATAAAGAGAATATCCAGAAGAAAGCATGGAACATAGAAAAGAGAAAGTGGATTATACAAAAGGGAAGCATCTTTGTAGGCAGAAGAGGATAATATTAGGGGCTCACAAACTCAGGAAACAAAATAACTTTGACAATATCAGGAGAAAATGTGAAACAGAGGACACCAAATCCATTTAAAATGGAAATGTAGGAAAGAAGACAATCCTTATTTATTGAATTCTCAATTCTCAGTAAAGAAGGATGAAGCATGCAATCTTTTTTTCTGTTTAAGGAGACACTGAAGATCATGAGGTTGTAAATTTAAATTCAAGCTTTAACTAGTGTTCATTATAATCACTCTTTATCATTCTCACCTTTGGTTTACTCTCAGTAAAATTGGAATAGTAAAACCTCTTCTTTGGAAAACTGAGAGGATGAAACAAGGTGGTATTTGTAGAGGATTGAGTAGATGACTTAACACACTGAGTACTCAGGAAATTGTAACTATTTTAATAGCAAGATTAAGAATGGCTTTGTGGGATAAAGAATTTAAGGGAAGTGGGAAACATTTGAAATAGCTTTGTGAAGAATAAGACAATTGACTGGGAACATATGGAATAATTCCTCAAAAGCATATAAGGCTCCTGTGAGATAGGAGATAAGGGATTTCCTCTGCTACCAGTATGTGAAGGTACATGATTAATTGGGGCTGGCTGTAGAGAAAAGCCAAAAGCATGAGAGAATGCAAGGAAGCCAGTCGTGGATAAAATTTATGTGGGCTAATTGTGGTTGAGGGACAATGGAGCAAAGGACTTGAGGGATAAGTAAAGGGATGACTAAAGTGTTCAGAATTGATAAGGACCAAACTAAAACCAGGACTTACCAATAGAAAGGATAAAGTAGAGGAGCCAAGGTACGAAAATTTCCACTGACGCCAAGGATATATTGTGCTCCGAATAATGTGTGAAAAGGAGACAAGTGGAAGATTGTCATCACTGACTTTGATGATTACATTTACATTTTTAGAGGTAAATTTGATAGATATTAATTAATAAAACAAACACATACATTTTAAAAAATTCTAAATATTGTCTGAGATGTAATGGGAAGGCCGTAAGCCAGGTACCAAAGAATTTTAAACATAGATGTGACTTGCCAGTTCGTTGAAGACAGTGCCAGAGAATGGTGGGTGTGACATTTGTCAAATATTGCCTTCAGGTCAAATGGATATTTATTATAGTACTAAAATTTTTACCTTTGCAAATATTTGAACTAAATTGGTATTGAAATATTTATTATTTTATGTCTAGGAAAACTTCAGGAAATTTTAGTCTCTTGTTTCACTTTGCTTTATTATTATGAACATTTCAATTATATTTCGTGAAGTGTTTCTTAGGAAAAATGAGAATTCTGTGGAGATGCTGTTCATGTTGTAGATGAGTGTCAGTGTCGTGGTGAAGTATAAGTAAAAGACAGTTATTTTCTGAGCATTTCATGTCAATAGGGAATCAAAAATGTTAGTTTTCCTAGACTATTTGGAGTCTAAAGTGTGCTGAGGTACAAAACAAAACAAACAAACAAAAAAAGACGCTGAGTTCCAAGTACAGATACATGAATATTAGTTTTTCCTATTGCTCAGTCAATAGAAAATAAACCAATATGCACAATATTTTTATTTAGTGCTACAGGTCCATACATCTTTAGAGACTTATTACATAAAATTCATGATGCACATTTTTCCCGCTTTCAAAATCAGGAGAAACTGGGAGATGAGGTGGAAGATTTCTGCAGTATACTTTCTTAAATTAAGTTTTCAGAAATGCCAATATCTGCACCTTTTTCTTTAGGTTAAGATGGCACCTGCAACCTCCTGCATTCCTGGCAGGAACACTGCACAGCCTCCTGGAAACATGCTTAGCAGGGAAGGCTAGAGGCTTGTGACACACACTTTATACCTGTTCAAATATTTTGCAAGTTCACGGGATTGCTTGCAATTTCCACCTCATGCAAATTTTGGATGTGAAACTGCTGACTAACATTCTTTAGCAGAGTCTACTTTTGTCTGATTTTGGGACCCAACTGGCTTTTCTAACTCAGCCACACCTTCCACAAGTTAAAATAAATAAATAAACAAACAAATAAATAAATAAATAAAGTTTGTGCCAATATTTTAACTGGGCTATTACCAGTTTTTGTAACTGGACTCTTATGACAGAATCTTTCCCACTATGTGGTTCTGTAATCAGTCAGTGAGGATCTGTACTGTGTCTTAGTTATAACTGAAAATAGCTTTTGATATTCAAGTTTAATCACTTTTACAAGTTTAAGGATTCCCTTAATAATCATTGGTATGCCTCATGCCTTAGAAGCTATTTATTCTGCATGTCAATGCTAGAATATTCCAAGCACTGTTCTCAATTTAAGAAACTATTGCTCCTCTCAGGAGTCATTAAAAACAATTAAATTAAATAAAACTGTGGGGTGCTTTGCTTCTCTCTCTCTCTCTCTCTCTCTTTCTTTGTACTAATTGGAACAACACAGTAACAAACTCATAATAAAGATTCTGAATTGGGCCTATTGTAATAATGTCTTAAATATATTAGGACGTAGCCTGGCTTTTGATGTTTACGTAATACTAGGTATAAATCAAGGATTTTATGGTTTGTTTGTTTGTTTGTTTATTTTAGCATATGAATTTCCAATTGCTTTACCATCACTATTTGGAGACTATCCTTTCTCCATTCAATCGCCTTTGCACTTTTGTTGACCTTCTATGTTTGAATCTACTTTGGCATTCTCTTCTCTACTTCATTTATTTGTCTATCATTATGCCCCAATACAATAGTTTTATAATAAGTGTTAAAACTGGATATTGTAAGTCCTCCACTTTTGTTCCTCTGTTTCAAAGTTGTTGGGTTATTCCAAATAACTTGCATTTCTTCAATACAAATTTCAGAATCAGCTTGTGAATTTTTACCAAAAAAAAAAAAGCCTTGTAGGATTTTGTTTGTAATTGCATTTAAATTATAAATATATTTGGGAATTATTTTAGTAGCAAGATAATATTTTAAACTTTAATTTAAACTCATAAATTGCAAGCTAAGTTTCATATCCTATGTTAGACTTAATTGGAGCAGGTCTTATTGATTTAAATAATCACTGTTACTGACTGGTCATGCCCTATGCATACTGTAACACTGTATTACTATAATCAAACATTTAGTAACTGGTGGATATCCAAACTGTTTCCAACATTTTGCTCTAAGATACAAGATAGAGATAAACACCTTTGTATAAACATTTCTAGGCATTAATTCTAAGATTTTGGTAGGATCATTTCTTAGAAATCAAATTGCTTGATCACATGTATATGCACTCCTAATATACAAAGACACTCCAAATTACCCTGAAATTAATATTTCCTAAACAGATAAAAGTTACCATCTCTGTTATTCTTTGCCAACACTTATTTTAATTTATTTTTATGTTTGCCACTCTGAGGAACAAAATTAATACTTTATTCTCATTCTGTAATGCAAATATTTATTATGATAAAACATTTTCTCAACTAGTAATTGATGCATCTGTTATTATTATTCTTCGCAATTTCTCCTGAATACAGGAGTTCTTTGAATTTTATGCCAATTCATTGCTATGTATGTCACCTAGCTTTTCATAGCCCATTTCACCATTTTGACTAGACATTTATTTCATTGATACTTTATATCTTTATGAAGGCAAATATTTGTTTGTTTTTGTTTTGTTCTTATTTTTTGGCTTAGAGGAGTATTCTTTTCTGTACATAAAGCACATACACACAATCATATACACACATGCATTACCCAATATTTTCTATAATGTGTTTATTCACTATCACAATAATAAATTCCTATTACAAACAACATCGAAATGTCAGACAGTTTAAGCAATTCACATGTAATTTTCATGTTCATGGGGTTGAGCCAGCCAGAACTCTTCTGAGCTAATCTGTGATTCTCTGGCTTTGCTCTGGTATTGGGTTCAAAAGAACTCTAAATATTTTTTTGTTCTAATGCAAAACTCCCTCTGGACATGTTTTCCCCATGGTAAATGGAGAAGCAAGGAATCAAGTCAAATTGCACAACCACATGTGAAGTTCCTGCTCATATCTTGCCTAGTAATCTTACATGGGCCCAATTAAGTCACATGTTCAAATTAAAATAAAATGAGAGAGGTAAATGCATTATGCAAACACCAAAGCCTGGGCAAAGGTGGATAGGATGGGAAAAATTGGGAGTACATTATCCAGCGTGCCCAAAACTATTTCAAGTTTTATTTAAGGTTAATTTTCACTTTAAATGATATAGTTTTGTTTTTGTATGTGATAGTATATAGAGACCTTATCTTATCAAAAGTATTTCTTCATATATATAATTTAATGTATTAAAATATTTAAGATACTACTTAACATAAGCATATTAATATAATATATTAAATTATTCCAATAAGATTCATTGAAGAGTCCATCTCCTATGCACTGTTTTGAAATGGCCCCCACTATCATGTATTTAAACATCATTTATTCTTACTTTCTGTTATCTCAATTTTACCCAATATGATGGTATTATATTCAGTGAAAATTTATACTGATGAAAAAGATGTCCTTTATTAATTATTTACAAAGAATATGGCTATTCTTGGTCTCTTTCTTTTTATAAAATGTGATGGTTAATTTTATTAAATATGATAATTTACAAGACATATCAATGTGCTTAGGCTATAGTACCCCATTATTTAATCAATCACTAATCTAGGTGTTGTTCTAAAGTTCTTGTGTAAATATGATTAGCATCTATAATTAATTGCTTTAAGTAAAGAAGATTATCTTTTATGGTGTGGTGGGCCTCATCTCATCAGTTGAAAGCCTCAAATGCATAAAACAAGGTTTACCAGAGAATAAATAAATACTACTTTAAGATTAAAGCATCAACTCCTGGGGCGCCTGGGTGGCTCAGTGGGTTAAGCCTCTGCCTTCGGCTCAGGTCATGGTCTCAGGGTCCTGGGATAGAGCCCCACATCAGGCTCTCTGCTCAGCAGGGAGCCTGCTTCTCTTCCTCTCTCTCTCTGACTGCCTAGTTGTGATCTCTGTCTGTCAAATAAATTAAAAAAAAAAAAAAAAGGCACCAACTCCTGCCTGAGTTTCCAGCCTAACAACTCTTCCTGTTCCACTAGACAAATTTGTCAAGTTTCACATGAAGACCTACTGGAAATAACTTGAAAATTACATTTATTTTTTATTTAATTTTATTTATTTGACAAAGATCACAAGTAGGCAGAGAGGCAGGCAGAGAAAGAGGAGGAAGCAGGCTCCCTGCTGAGCAGAGACCCTGATGCGGGGCTCGATCCCAGGACCCTGGGATCATGACCTGAGTCAAAGGCAGAGGCTTTAACCCACTGAGGCACTCAGGTACCCCAAAAATTACATTTAAATATAGATTTATTTGGAGGCAATTGACATCTTTCTAAGATTGAATCTTCTAGTAAAAGAAAGTGGGATGATATAATTTGTATTCTTTTGTATTCTTTTAATAAAATGTTATATATTTCTGGCCCAGACTTGTCAGTTCATTACCAGATGTTTTACAGTTTTTGCTCTATTGTGAATAGGTCTTTTTCTATGAAGTTTTTAAATTGTGACTGATATCAAGTTCAGATTCTTTTTTTTTCCCATATCTTTCACTCATACTTGTGCCTACTATCAAAAGAATTTTAAACTATTTTCCAGTCAAATATTTTAGGTTTCTTCAGATAGACTACTTAGGAAAGATGTCTTCTTTTCTCTGAGCATATGTCTTCCATTTAGAAGTACCTCCCTGAGCATAACATTCCTGGACTTCCTCTGGCTTCCCATTCACTAACTTGTGTGAAAGGTTTGAAGAAAGAAGTATGTGTGTCTTCTATAAACTGCTTTCTTCCAGATGGAAGGAAGGAAGGAAGGAAAGGAAGAAGGAAGGGAGGAAAGAAGAAAGAAAGAGAGAGAGGAAGAAAAGAAAGAGAGAGAGGAAGGAAGGAAGGCACGCAGGTAGGAATAAATTGATTGCACTTGGCTCTTTGGTAAACTGTGGATATAGGCCCTGCCTGCAAGGAAACCCTGGGTGGTCTAGCATGACTTCAAAAAAGTGCCTGATTTTTTATTTCTGAGTTTTTTTTTTTTTAAAGGAAAAGCAAGTGCTGCAATTTTAACCACCATTTTCCAGGACCAGCTTTAGTGGTAATGAAGGTGATATACCTTTCTCATTTGTTACACTTCAGTTTCTTTCTAATGTTTTCAGCACTCAGAAGGGGAAAGGTGAGTTCATAATTGAGTGCCCTAGGTAACCATTGAAACAGAAATCATTTGTAATTAACTAAATGATTTTTTTATTGCTTTATTTTTTGTCTTATTGTGCTGAATATGATTATTAGCAAAACTGTGAAGGGTAGTTTATGCTAGAGAGCTTGATTATCCTTTTCCTGGAACAATTCTGAGGTTAAATCATAAAAATATTATATTTGCTTGAAGTTTCCAGAAGATAGTTTATTGATATTAAAACATTTCTTTTTAAATTTTGCTTATAAAATTGTGATCATATTGCTACGAATCTATCTCCTTTATTATACTAAGGTGGTGATTTTCTTTCATATAATGAGACGTGGTAAACATTTCGACAGTTTAAATTGTGTGTGTATATACATACCTCTGTATGTATAAAAACAAATCATTAGGATGAGCTCTCTGAACCAGACAAATTTGTAAATACACATTTTCAAGTTTGGACGACACTTCTTTAACTAATTAGGTTTTTAGGTAGAGTTTAAGGATATAAAGATAATGAAATAGCATTTTTAAAACATTCTTTCCTAACTCTAGATCTCATTTCCATGTTCTTCCTTCTTATTTACATGATCTAAAAAAATGAGTATTGTTTGGAATGCAAGTACTTTGTAATTCACACATATATGTCATTATAATTTTCTAGCTTGTATTCATTCAATATTATTATTTAAATTATCCATTCCATGTTGTTTTATATATATATATATATATATATATATATATATAACTTGTGGCTTCTATCAAGTGTCTGGTAGTCCATGGTACACATTTGATCGTGGACACCTAAGATGTGAGGCTTACCAAATGTTACTGCAATAAGCATCTTTCTATCAGTCCTCCTACACAGTGTGAGGAAATTGCTTCCAGATATAACTCCAGGATCTGAATTGCTATAATCAGGTTTATGTGTATATTGAATGTGAGTAGATGGTGGCAGTTTATTTAAAATATCTTCCAGATCCTATAATCGCATCAATAGAACATGACACTCTTATAACTAATCCTCTGTCAATACTTGGTACTCTCCAGTTTCTTAATTTTTGTTATTCTAGTAGTCTAAAAAGGCTTTAACATCATAACATCAAAACGTAAATTTCATATCTTATATTTCTAGACATTTTGAGCATTTCTTCAAAATCATGTTAACATTTATTTCTTGCAGATTGCTTTCCTTACATAAATTATTATATTCTTTTTTTTTAAAGATTTTATTTATTTATTTGATAGACAGACAGAGATCACAAGTAGACAGAGAGGCAGGCAGAGAGAGAGTGGGAAGCAGGCTCCCCGCTGAGCAAAGAGCCCGATGTGGGGCTCAATCCCTGGACCCTGAGATCATGACCCAAGCCGAAGGCAGAGGCTTAAACCACTGAGCCACCCAGGTGCCCCAAATTATTATATTCTTTTCTCTTGCACATGTTTCTATTGGGGTCTTCTTGTTTCAATATGGTGTAAGTAGTAGCACCTTGAAGATTTTTAAAATTGTAATTGTTTATCTCCTTTTGTCATCTTCTCTTACTTTGTCAGTGGTCAGTGTTGCAAAATAAAAATCTTAAATTTTTATATAATCAATTCATTGTTTTGTGTCATATAATCTGGCTTTGGTATCTTGGTAAAGAAATTTTTCCTACACTGGGTTACATTTATAAAATAAATAATATGGAAGTATAGTGATAAGATATTGCTGTCTATTTTAACTGATTATAAACTTTGATTAAGTACTTGTTAAGGGACTTTATTTTTTCTTGAACATTTCTCTTTAATATCCCATATTTAGTTTGTATCTCTTTCTGTCATCTTTCTTTGGAAGCTATTACAATACTAATTCCAGAAATAACTAAAACATTTTAATAACATGACTATAGCAAAGTACCTTAGAAATATTAGAAACATGAATCATAATGGTATTCCAAGGAAGAATAAGGTTCTATAACTATTCACTCTGGCTCCTTGTTATTTCACTGACTCATTCCTTGCTCATTTCCTTTGAACATGCTAATTTCCAGTAACTGTCCTCATTTTGTCAGACATACCACTAGCTCCTGCCTTGGAGTCTGTGCCTGTGCATGGCTCTGGTTAGAAGGAAACACAATTTATTCTCCCACTCCCTTTAGGTCATTTTTTTCAAAAGTTACCTTCACTGGCATCCTTTCCTGTAACTGCTCCCAAAACACCTTCTCTTCTTCTTGCTTTATTTTTCTCCTCATGATATATCATTCTGTAACCAGTAATATTTTAATTATATATGTCATTTATCGTCTGTCTCCCCAATGAGAAAATAAACTCCATGAAGACAAAGATTTTTTTTATACTCTTTATTTATTCCTGTTTTCTTATGATATTGAACAGTAACTGAATGGGTGATCTCTTAACTACTTATTAGCTGAATGAATATGTCAATAAGTAAATCCAGGTTAGTAAAGATTCAATTATCCCTTTTTAATCTAAGAACTATCAAGTGTGATTGAAAGCAGTTGGCACCCTTGAAGTACTCCACAAGGAAAACAAGACAAAACAGAGAAAAACAAACAATAAAAGTTTTCTTGGTCATCTTGACCAGCCCTTTTGTAATTTAGCAATGATTCTAAACATTTTTAAATATGGAAACTTGACATTAAAAAATAAATGATAAGAGATTGCTAATAATAGAAATAAATAATTAGGGCTTTTAAGACTTCCAAAAGCATATGAGATCAGGAACAGAGATCTAAATATATATTTAAATTTAATAGGACTTCGACATTTCTATGGAAAATCTTTCTGTTTACCGAGTAGTATATACCTATATGATGTATACTTAAATTCACATCTGTGCCTAACATGTACAGAAGTGTGAAATGAGGTAAATCTGTTCTCATGAACGTTATTTTCTAGTAGGGGACATAGATAATAAATAATAGAAATGACTAAAATAAAACCAAGTAATATGAGCTCTATTTTTCTGGACTAAAAGTAATATAAAATGTACTAAATAACAGATTTATATTTTTCTCCAAAAACTAGGACAAATTTAACAAGCATTTTTTCTCCTAAGATTTCATTAATTTCATAATATATGGCAATGTGTTTATTAGCATAGTGTGAAACATTACCATAGATGATTATAATTAAACTACACTTATCAAAATAATGAATAAAGCACATTTTGTGGTACAGCAGTGCTGATGTTTTTCATATTTATTTGTTCACTAACTAATCTGCCAAATTCAGTAATCTCTAGTGAGTCTCCCAGTTATTAGTGTAAATTACTGAGGGTCTACTCTGATAATAAATAATAATAGCAATTCTGGGAAACAAAGCATTAGCAGTTTAATGTCTAAACATATTTTTGTAGATACTATAAATTAAGAACACAATAAACATTTTTCATTCAATTAGAATATGTTTCCAGAGGGTTATAATTCAATGTAAAAGGCTGCTTATAAATGGCTTTATCAAAGCCCCTGAATTTTAAGTCTATCAAAAAAGTTTTCAAGATGTTCTAAAGAAGAGGATTACCTACATAATGTGTCATGCAAAAGAGAACCTACAACATGAAAACATCTCTAAATCTAAGATTTCTAAAATCTCTTTGATTAATTCATTCATTTCCTCAGATTCTGAAACTGGAATCTATAATGCCTAAGTTACAGTATGTAGGGCCCAAGAACATCAACAAAATCTAGACAGTATATTAATTAATGAATTAATCAAACAAATATCAATTGAGCAACTACTATGCATCTGGTACTCTTCTAGGCAACGAAGGTATAATCATGAGCAAAACAGAGCAAATTCTTTGCTTATACTGTATTTTCAGTTGAATTTGGAAAGAGACAAATAAAATAAGATACATAAGTAAAAGCAGTCTACAGTATTAGTTAGGTTTCTAAATCTACCCTTCTTTTTCCTGAGCATATGTCTACTCTGCATTTCCAGATTTCCCTTGAAGTTAGGTGTCACTGTGTAACACACTTCTCAAGAATGTATGATAAGAGGAAGAACTTGTCTTTCTTTCAAGCCTGATCAGAAAAATGTGGAAATGGGTATGCTTGTGATTGAAGTAGTCACACTGACACATACAATATGCCCTAAGATTATACCCTAGGGAACACCCTAGGGTTACCCCATGACTATAGAGTTACCCCTGATCTGGACTTCCACGTTCAATTGCTTTGAAGATGAGGCATACATTTCTATCTTCTTTAGGAAATTTAATTATTGTTGGGTGATTCTGTTCAGGCATCACAGGCTCACTCTGCTTGGTTCAGTATGTCTACTTGTTAAAAATTAAGGAGCTAAAGTATGTAAGATGGAAAATTTGTTTCTCTTCCATGTTTGGTGGCTGTTTCATGATCCAATATGGCTTCTAGTCTCTAACCTTCATGTTTGCATTCCAGCCAAAAAGAAGGAGAAGACGCTAAGAAGAGACTTTCTAAGTCCAAGGTTTGTGGTGGTAATTAAATTGAAGAAAACTTTGAATAACTCATGGGACAAGTCTGGTTGCATACTTTTGACTCAACTATCATCACATGACCTCTTCTGACTTGAGAGGAAATTGGGAAATGCACTCCTTATTCCAGGCTGGCATTTATACACAAAACACAGAACTTTTATAGGTAGGAATCAAGGGGAAATGTTGTGGAGCCTCTAGGAATCTTGACACAGGAATTAGGTATTAGAAAATTCTTAATGTTGGGGCACCTGGGTGGGTAAAGGCCTCTGCCTTCAGCTCAGGTCATGATCTCAGGGTCCTGGGATAGAGCCCCGCATCAGGCTCTCTGCTCAGCAGGGAGCCTGCTTCCTCCTCTCTCTCTCTCTGCCTGCCTCTTTGCTTATTTGTGATTTGGTCTGTCAAATAAATAAATAAAATCTTAAAAAAAAAAAGAAAATTCTTAGTGTTACAAACTGTTTAAAGTTGACTTTTGAAAATAATTTGAAATGATCTAGGTAAGCAAGAGTCAAAAGTAAGGACAGTTTAGGCAGAAAAAGATGCAAGTAGGCAAGAAAGAGCTTGGTACATTTAGGAAACTGTCAAGCCTGCTCTGTATTTCACATACTCAACAAAACTAAAGAATAATAATCATAAAGCAGGGCTCAGAAAAAGTGTCAGAATTTTTTTAAAAAAATTGAAAGTTATCACAACATAGGTAATATGGAATTCAAGAATGCTGATTAGATTACAAACTAGAATGTGTAAAGAAAGATGTGGTAATATATTTACATGTGGCCCAAAGAAAAAGAGTAGAAAAGAAAAAGAGGATTCTGAGGTGGGAAAAAAAGAGAGAGAATACCTTTTATAAGGATACTTAGTATTGCTGTATTTAATATTAGGAGAATCCTCAGAGAGATCTAAACATAAAGAAGGAAAACCTTGATCAAAAATAGGGAAAGTTGGGACGCCTGGGTGGCTCAGTTGGTTAAGCAGCTGCCTTCGGCTCAGGTCATGATCCCAGGGTCCTGGGATAGAGTCCCACATTGGGCTCCTTGCTTGGCAGGGAGCCTGCTTCTCCCTCTGCCTCTGCCTGCCTCTCTGTCTGCCTATGCTCGCTCACTCTCTCTCCCTCTGTCTCTGACAAATAAATAAAATCTTAAAAAAAAAAAATAGGGAAAGTTGAGTTACATGCAATGGTAAAATGTTACTGAACCTGTCTTTGAAGCATTTACTGATAAAGGTTAGCAGAATATGCCATCCCAAAAATATGACTCTGGGATTTCAGAATATGTCACCCAAAAATTGCCTCTTCGGCATATTGATTATTTCAAGCTGTAGGCACTTGAAAAACAGCAAATGGAAGGGAGGCTTTCTCTGAAGTCCCCCTTATTTCCTTAAAGTCAGATTGTAGTTGAAATTTTAGCACTACCACCACCAGAAAATGATATTTTAGAATAAATATCATCTCCATGCATCAATATCCAACACATAGATTAGCCATAATAGTGTCAATTTCAAAGATTTTATAATAAAGATTAAATTAAATAAGTTAAATAATTTAAATTTCAAAATTTAAAAGTGCTATGGATAATCCTAGGTTCATAGAAAATACTAAATATAAGGAGGGCAGTAATGTGATGAGCACTGGATGTTATATGCAACTAAGCAATCACTGAACATTACATCAAAAATTAATGATGTACTATATGTTGGTTAATTAAATTTAAATTTAAAAAGGAGATACTCATTAAAGATTAGCTATTAGTTTATTGATGCACATTTTTGTTAGAAATTTTGACAATGAGAGATGGAAAAGAAATAGAAGAGCAGTTCAAGAAAGCAATGATTTAATGAGGTTTTGGGTTTTTTTAGAGTGGCCTGGTGATAATATCTTTAAAAGTTGTGGGACAAATGGTCTTGTTAAGTGAATGAGAGTAAATGATAGTGATAGTTATGATGGCTGACATGGCTGTAAGTCTTTAAAGGAAGAAGAGGTCTAGAGGTGTTAGAAATACCTGGCAAACAGATGTTATACATAGGAGGTGAAATAAGTCTAAAAAATTAGCAGAAAAAGAAATAAATAAAAATTTAAAAATAGCAGAAACCTGTTTTCTTGTTTTTTTCCTTTCTTTTTACAGAAAGAAACATTCAAATCAAGTCAGTGAATAAAGATAAAGAGATAAATATAGGAAGAGGTAGAGAAAGAAAATAAAACTTTAAACAGTAATGGGGCACCTGGGTAGCTCAGTTAGTAGAGTCTCTAACTCTTGATCTCAGATATTGAACTCAGGGTTGTGAGTTCAATCCTGTGTTGGGAATGGAGCTTACTTTAAAAAAAAAAAAAAAAAAAGACTTTAAAGAATAAGAAACTTTACCAGCTTCAAAATTTATTTCAAGACCCTCTGAACTTTTTTTTTTTTTTTTTAAGACTTTGTATATTTATTTGACAGGGAGAGAGGGGGAAGCAGGCTCTCCACTGAGCAGAGAGCCTGCTCAATCCCAGGACCCTGAGACCATGGCCTGAGCTGAAAGCAGAAGCTTAACCCACTGAGCCACCCAGGCACCCTACCCTCTGAACTTCTTACTCTCAGTTCCTCACATTACATTTTGGAAGCTTTTTTGATCTAGAGAATAATGAGGACAGTGGCTAACACTTGGTATGAGAAAGGTCTTTGGGTATCTTGAGAATGTACTCTTCTACTTTATTATAATGATTGCTTTTTTTCTATCAACACAAGCCTTGACTGTATGATTCCCCTTGTCTTGCGTTGGGTAACCTCCTGTTCAGACCAAGTCGGCTCATCGCACATTATATTCAATTATGACTGGGAAACTCTTGTGGTGTGGGGTGGGGATTGTTTATTAATTATAGTCCATGTATTTCTTTTTAAATGTTTGCAGTCAATTTTGAAGTAGAGCTTTAATAGTTTTTTAACTTTCTTAGATGCTTGGTTTACACATAAGGAAATGGGATTCTAAAGAACAATGTCACTTTTTATTGCCTTTAGAAATATCCCTCTATCATTCTCCAATCTGCAGACCCCCTCTTCTTGATACTGCATGTCAATAAGATGTCTCAGAGCATGAATATACATGACCCATCCTTTAGCACCAAATGATGAAAACACCAAGCTCCAAGTTTTTAGAAGACCAGATAATAACATTCTCTGCCATGCAAGAATTACATACATAGAATAAATGAAGTATATATAGTTGACCCTTGAAAAACATGGAGGTTAGAGTTACCAAACACCTACACTGCTGAATATCTGCATATAACTTATGGCATCCCAGAAACTTACTTACTGATAGCCGATGTCAACCAGAAGCATTTCCAATAATATAAACAGTTGATTAACACAAACTACAAATGTTATGCATATTCTATACTGTCTTTTAATAATGAAGTAAGCAGAGAAAAAAGTAATTAAATTCATGAGGAAGAGTAAGCAAATTTACAGTACTATACTATATTTATTGAAAAAAAAATGCTGTATAGTGACCCACACAGTTCAAATCCCTTTTATTTGAGGTTTAGTTATATATATATATATATATATATATATATATATGCTTTTAAGAAGGAATAATATTTTTAATGTTTAGAAAAAATAAAAATACCAAACAACAATAAGGAAAACCACATCAGTGTCCATACTGTAAGAATAAATTCATGGAAAGCAATTAAAGACAGATAAAGCACTAGAAATAGTGTTATGGAGGTCTTACATGATATACTAAAACTATGAATTAGTACACATCTGAACTTTCCTTTTTCCACATTATGTTCTCATATTCTTTCTTTCAATCACAACATCAGTTTTTTAGGTTATCCCCTTGTTATTTCATGCCTGAATTGTTTAAACAACTTTCTTATTCGGTGTTTAGGACTTCAAGCTCTTCCCATCAGCTAGGTCTTGAACATTATCACCAGATTTATATTCCTAATGCAATTTTTATATTATTGCTGTTTTACAAACCACTTGGTAGAATCCTGAGTTAAATCTGAAACCACTTCCACACGTGGAGGGCAGGAAGAGATGAAAGAAAGGGGCAGACCATTCCAGATTGATAGGTTGCAGTTTTACACTTGATCTTAGCCAAAAGGCCAAGAAGCAATGATAGGTTGTAGTTCAAAAAGCAAGGGAACTTCTATATGAGGCTTGGCTTGGGTGGCCTCAAGATGAGTAAATACATGTCCACATGTCTACATGTCCATACATGTCCAGAATATTAGAAGTTTATATAGAGGATTTACCTGAGTTCAATGATATATACCATCTATATGGTCTCAGCTCCACATTACTATCCCAAGGCAATACACTTGGGGCAGATTCTGGGAATGGGGACCATGAGTGGATCCCACATTGTAAGGACAAGGAGGTAGTGAGGAGCTTCTGGTGGCTCAGGTGCAGCTTAGAGTTCAACTGGCAACCACATCCTCTCGATGGCTGTCCAATATTGTCATTACCCCAGTAGTGTTTTTCAACAATTTCTTCATCAGTTTAATCATCCATCCAGCTGACTGTTTATTAGACAGAACTGAGTCTTGATGCTTGTTATTAAAAGTAAAAAAGCATATAATTTCCTTTGAGGAATTTACAAGTTAGCAGCTCTTTCTTCCTCCAGGTTCAAGTCTAAGTTACCACACTCATATTTAAGCAAGCCTTCTTTACCTAAATTTTAACACTAGCATGTTTACTTACATAGATCATCTATACTCTGGAAAAATTTTTCCCTAATCTACCTCTAATTCATTCTGCCATTTCTTTTACCTTTAATTCCCCCTCTCTCCATTTACTGAAATATTGACCTTTAAGAACAAACTCAAGTGCCCCTTTTGCTTTCAAACTTCCCTGATCATAATATTTTGAATCACTTTAAAATAATAGCAACACCAATAAATAACTCATAATTATGGGGGATTACTGTGTATATAACACTGCACTAAGAGCTTTATATGGATTATCTTTTAATACTTGTAAAAACTCATTTATTCATTCAACAAATATTTGTTGAGCCCTTACTCTGTAAACTGATCTGAAGCTAAGATGATGTGTAGATATTATAGTAAATCAAATAAGGCCATTGTGTTCATTGAGTATTCCAGACTGAGGACACAAACAAACAAATATCAAGCAACATAATTCTTGATAGTGATAAAACTCTCTGGAAAACAAAAAGAGCAAGCTGCAGGAATAATTAATGTAATTGTTATGCTGTTTTTTTGTCTAAACAACTAAGATGTGTGTGTGTGTGTGTGTGTGTGTAAATTATTTTACATAAAAATAATTTGCAGTTTTAATTATACACATTGACTACTTCTATTCTCTTAGACTTAAATTCCTGGAGATGAGTATTCATATGCTCTGAGTTAATTATCTTTCCTTCACATAGCCTAGGCTGGTATCTTGCCCTAAATAAAACTAAATAGGAAATTAATAGATAACTTTGTTTTTTTACAACTATAATACCAAGACAGATTATAGTAAGGAACATGGAAAAATAATTTTCATTTTGTTTTGTAGCATGTTTCTTTTACATAAAAATGTAAACATTTTTTCATGTCCATATGATGAACATGACTGAAAAAATATCTTATGGTATGCAAAAAATGAGATGGATTGAACCAATTTCTGTTTGTTGTAGATTCTATAATTTGTAGTAAAAAGTGAAATAGCTATAAGTCTTTAATGTGAAGTAGATTTAGCCAAAGAATAAAAGGTAAGTGGAGTTTTTAAATAATTACATCATCGATTGACCAAAAGATAAATTATGAGAGTTCAGTACACATAAATTTAAAGCATATGTTGTCACCTCTTG
Source organism: Mustela nigripes (assembly GCF_022355385.1). Taxonomy (NCBI): domain Eukaryota; kingdom Metazoa; phylum Chordata; class Mammalia; order Carnivora; family Mustelidae; genus Mustela; species Mustela nigripes. The sequence goes on along the minus strand of NC_081557.1, from coordinate 228,492,551 downwards.
AATGTGCATACATACAGCTAAATTTTTACATTAGTTGAAAATTTATATTTCCTCTCCATCTTCAGTAGTAAAGAGTTATAACTTACCTTATCATAAAAATTATAAAAATATGCTTCGTCCTTTGCTGTTTTATGACTATTAAAGTTTGCTTTGCAACAGCAGATTATAAGAAAACTTTCATTTATTAAACTAAGTAAAAGTCTTAAATAATTTTTGAGAAAATTCAGGTTTTTCTGTCTCTCTTATAATTCTTCTTCTTTATTTTTCAGTTAGCAAATTGTCATTTTTCCAAATATCGATTATCTCAATATTTGAATGATTATCCCCCACAGTTTCTTTATAACTTTTAATTATATAGCCACAAGATATTGACATTGGAAATGCCAGAGTGTGTTCTTAAATTTTAATGCCATTATATCCTTAAACTAAGACCCACAGAAATTTTATTGTAATGTTTAAAAACAACTTTTGTTTAGTGGTGTCAAACTTTTAATATTATTTAATGATAATCATACAAACATATAGGAGGAATTTCTTGCAATATTACAAATGTCATGATTCTCTTCTTTTAAATTGCTAGTAGAGAATCATTTTTTGGTTATTACTATTTAGTCTTTGTGATTTATTTTAAATTTTCAAGCTTATTCTTCTAAATGATTTTATAAAAACATATACATGAGGATTTAATAAAATATTGGTATCTTGCTTTTGCTTCCCTGATAACATGAATGTTATAATATCTTTTGGTCTCATAGTTATTTAATATTAAAGTTGCCAGAGTAAATAAATCTCCATGTCTGCAGGATCTGGCAAGAGCTTTGAGTTCTCTGTGGTGATCATAGAGGGAGACTCCAAAGTGCATTATTGGTTTTGCTGTGGTGCTTCCGATCTCTTTGACCTTGGAAATGATAGAAGAAGATGATGAAAAAAATAATTTTGTAAAAAAAAATTAGAGATGGAAAAATGGTCTTATATCTCTGTCAAATATTAAAGAAGCAATTCAAATATATTTAGTGCTTTCAAGATTTTCCATTTAAAATTATTTCTTCACAGAACTGTGAACTGATATTTATAATGAATAAGTGTATTATAAAGAAATCACCAAAAACAACAATGGAAACTACTATTTATTGACAACTTACTTTATAAACACTATGCTAAGCATTTTAAGGTCAGATATTAATTAATTTGTATAACATCTCAATACTAGGATCTATGATTTCCTATATTTTATAGAAGTGAAGATATAAAAAGGTCAAGAAAGGTTAGCTATTTTGCCAAGTTTCACACAGCTAAGAGGTAAATTCACACATGATGTCTAATCCTGTGCCTTGAAAAACTGAACATGTTTATTTATATATATTTTCAACAACTGCATCCTTCCTTCTAATTGTTGCCTTACATTTTTTCCAGGTTTTGGAAGTTCTGGCTTAGACTCCCATTTATATCTCTATATAACTGGGTATTCTACTGATGGAGAACATGTAACTGGGTATTCTACTGAAGTAGAACGCTTTCTTTCAATTCAGTCTATTGTTTCCTTAGGTTTTTTCAGATCTTAGTCCCACTTACCATTGGTCACAAAGGCTCCCTCACTTGAGCACTCTGCATCCCTGAACCCTGATCTTACTCTTCCTCAGAACATGCTGTTGCTCCAGAATCAGTCCTCCTTTGAAATTAAAACTATTTGTCTTTCAATATGAGGTAGTTCCTATTTTGATAATCAATACTTCCATATAGTCCATTTCTTCCTCTCAATCAATGTGGCTATTTTTCATCATTTTCTCTTTAATATAAACACAAAGCAGGACAACCTCCTATATTGAACTCTCCTTTATATTTGAAAACTATCTGAAAATGTTTGTTTGGTGTTCTACCACCAAGCGTTTACACTCATTAAGGTGACTAAAATTTAGCTAACTTTTCTCTCCAATTTCTATATGTATGAAGAATGTTATCTTGCTTCATATCCTGTCTAGTACAAAATCTTTATTTCGTTCAGTTTTCAAAGAAACCTCATTTGAAATAAAAGAATATTCATTCAATTCATTTATCTGACACATTTAAAAGATATATTCTATAGCTTCAGGTTGTTAGAATTCCATCTTGTTCAGGTTCACTCAATGATCTCTCTTGTGGCTATGTGTTCCAGGCACCTCGGAGAATGATATACATACTGTAAAAGTGCCCTCCTAGGCTGAGGCTGAGGGAGGCTTGCTTTCGCTTCCAATGATTCTGTTAGAGATAATATAGTCTTTCCCCTTCCTGAAGTGCAGATGGCACCACAAAAAGTCTGTTAAATATTAGCTGTCAATTAGCTGCATATGAATCCTTTGATCTTACTATGATGACCTTCGGTGTATCCCCTCACTCTATAAAATCTGGGAACTAAGGTCCGGACTTTCTAACTGCACAAGTAGATAGTTATCCACCTGATGATCTCATAGTAAGTCACACTAAATAAAAATCTGTGCAAACTGTAAGAATGGCTTGTTTTATTTTTCAGCCTCAATGTGCCCTCTCAGTTTGAAGGATGCATTACTCCTTTCTCCACCTTTTAACATGGAATTTAAATTACAAAGTAGAGACATTTCATAAACATAATAGGGGGAATATTAGGTATTTATCCTAAACATTATAGAAAAACAGTAGGTAAAACAGCTTAATGCTTAGGATGTCATAAAAGTGAGACTAAACAATATCTAAGTAAGATTGGGTGATCAAAAGCATGGATTCTGTCACAAAGAAGCTCTTTAACTTTGGAAACTTATTTAATCTTTGTGTGCCTAAGTTTACTCAGTTATAAAGTAGAGCTAACAATAGCTCCTATTTTGTGATATTGCTTTTAGGACAAATGTATTAACCAATGTAAAAAGCTTAGAGCACTGTGAGTCATTATATGCCCTTGATAATTGTCAGCTGTTATGATGTGGACTAGTATGCAAGAAAGAAAAAAGATCTATGAAGAAGAAACCTCACAGAAAAAGCACAAATATAGAAAAATTTAGAGTACACTCAGAGAAACAGAAATTACTTTGGTTGGCAGGATTTGGAGGAACAATAAAGAATGGGGGAAAAATGAAACTAGAAAGATAAGCAGGGACCAAAGGTGAGGTAGTATTTACCGAGCACAATAATTTTATGATATAAGTTACAGGATGAAGTTATTGAAAGATTTTATGCAGCAGAATGTTATGGCCAAAAGTCTATCTCAGAAACACAAGTCTAGTAAGAAGTAAATAAAATGGATTGGAGAGAAAACTTTGAAGGAAGAGCTGATGGCAGAAACTAAATGTGACAGGGTTGATTAGTTAACTTTGGAACTCTATGTTTGTGGGCTGTGAAAACATAAAATTTGGTATGTGGTATGTGTAACTCCTGGGACCATTTTAAGTATTAAAGGCTTAGTTCAGAGTTAACAATGAATTTATGTTAGCTTTTAATTATTATTGTGATGTCTGATACGTTTAAATAAGAATTACTAAATGTTAGGACTTAAACGACCCTGGCATTGAACAATAAATTTACAAGATGGAAAAGTGAGTTTAGAACAAGAGAGGATGAATTTTAGACACATTGTATATGAGATTTCCATGGTATCTGCACAAGCATAGGTGTGCAGAAATCAGAGCTCAAATGAGTAGCCTGGGTATGTGCAATGGAAAGTGGAGGAGTTATACATGACAACCAACCATGTATGGAGTGCAGGAGAAGCATTAGGAATAAATGAGTTCACTTAAGGGGACAATTACAAACAAGGAGAGAATACAGAAAAGAGAAAGAACATAACCTTGGCATTCACTACTATTTTCTTGTTGTATTTATGAAGATCAGCCAAGGAATGAATGGTCAAGAAGATATGAGGAGAACTAACTATTAGTGGCTTTTAAGGAATTCATTAACTGATAACACAAGTGATTGCTAATATACTAGCTGGTATATGCACTTCATAAATATTAATTTTTTAATAATAAAAAACCCTTGTGTTGGTCATATTAGTTAATCTTTATTACAGAGAATAAAACTCAATGCACAGATAAGAGCCTGAGATGGGAAAAATTCAAAAAGGGCAGTCATCAGAGCTTGCAAATACCCTTAGACCAGAACTGACAATGGCCCATTGGCTTTGGCAATTAGGAGGTGTGGCCAGCCTACTGCAGAATGATTTCCACAGTGAGGTAGAAGTTGAAGTCAAATTGCAATATGGTAGGAAGTGGTAGGTCAATCAATAAAGAGGACAATAAAAATACTTTGTCTAAAATTTATCAGTTCTTCTTCTTTAAGCGAAGGTGAATGCACATAGCCATTATCAGAATAAGCTATATCTGCTCTCTGATTATTTGAGGATATGGATTGTACATATCAGATTACTTTCCACGAAGATAATTTTATTGTTCAGACTCTTATTTCTCTTTCTCTCTCTCTCTCTTTCTTCCCCCCTAGACCAGTTGACTGCAGTATCTAGAAATTACCCTTCAACAAACTTTACGTTACCTAAAGTATTTCAATATTTGAGTTTGATAAACCCCAACATCATTGGATTTTATTGAGTTTAATATGGGCTAAGCACTATGCCTAAATCTTCATAAGGAATATTTCATTAATCCTCACAAAAGTGTAATTTAACATTATCCATTTTCTGATGAAAAACCTGAGACCTAAAAGATGTCTAAGGTCACATACCAGAAAACAATAGAGCTGCTGATTAATTCAAGGGCAAACTCATTCCAGCATCTGTGGGCTACTTCTCACTAACCAAAATCTCAAAAGACAGAGTTTATTTTTCCTCATTAATGATTCTAATTTGTGACAATCTTAGAGGCAGCATGTTTTAATAGTTTTATATACATGACTTAGTTTAATGAGTCAATCATAAATTTTGTGTCTCATAATTTTATTTGATCTTATTATATTCTTGTATTTGAAAAGCTTTGAAAGGATGATTATTATTGCATGCACAGCCTAGGTCCTTCTGGCTATGTCTGAAGTGAACATATTTCCAAAAGAAAACAAATGACACCTGGTCTTGGAAAAAAAAATGTATTTGAAAGAAATTCTAAGATTATGTTGTTATAACAGGTTTGTAAATGAACTCCTATTTTTCTGAAAGATTTTATTGATTTATCTATTTTAGAGAAAGGGAGAGAGAGCATGAATGAGCAGAGGGAGGAGGAGAGGGAGGAAAAGTAGGGGGAGAGAATTGCAAGCTAACTCCATGCTGAGGGTGATCCCCATCTCAGGACTCTAATAACACAGCACGACGGAGATGAAATCAAGAGTGGTGTTCTTAACCAACCGAGCCACCCAGGTGCCCCTGTAAATGAACTTTTAAGTTGCATCTTCTACCTTGTAGAGATTATTAAACTTATAAACGTTTTCTGTAGGCTTTGACTAGATTTGACTAGATTTACACTTGAAGTAAATTAATGTCACATTTAACTTTAAGCAATATTTTAAAGAAATAAAGAATCTGAAAAAAAAGTACTTTCCATTCTTGAAAGACAAAAATAATAATTCAGAATTACCACTATTTTATAAAAAAAATTATTTGGTTTTTAAATTCATTAAATCCATTTTCAATATTATAATAAAATATAGGAAAAATTAATTTCTACTAAAATCTATATTTTTAATTTTAACAATCGAAATATATTTGGAAAAAGAATGATTTTTTCTCATGATATTCCAATTACTTAACTGAAAACTGCAACAGACTGGGATTGGGGAAGCATATTTGAGGGCCTATCATGAGACTACTTAAGAACTCTGTATCAGTCACGTAACCATCTGCCTGCATTTAACATCCATACATTATGGGAAGTTTGGTTCAAGGTTTATTCTAATTTAATATCCCAAGATTCTATGTCATTAAAATACCCACCTAGTTAAAATGCTATGTATATTTTTATCAGTGGTTTTGAACTTGGAAAAAATAGTTTAAAATATCTATGATGGTCATTTCCTTCCTCTGATGGAAAATTCAATTAGACTGATTAACAGTCATAAAAATGAATCATAGAAATTAATATTAGAGGGTGCCTGGGTGGCTCAGTGGGTTAAGCCGCTGCCTTCGGCTCAGGTCATGATCTCAGAGTCCTGGGATCGAGTCCCGCATCGGGCTCTCTGCTCAGCAGGGAGCCTGCTTCCTCCTCTCTCGCTCTGCCTGCCTCTCTGCCTACTTGTGATCTCTCTCTGTCAAATAAATAAATAAAAATCTTTAAAAAAAAAAAGAAATTAATATTAGATACCATATATTCATTGAAGCCAGTGATCATGGGGCAGTTGCTATATCAATTGACTCTTGCTATCATTTTAACTTGCTTGAATATTTTATCTTAGAAATCTTTTTTCAGAGTCATATTTTTAAAAATCATAAAACTTTCTTCTTTAACCTCTGAAGAAAAAGTAGAGTTCCTGTTCTATTTGCTTAGAAGTTTGCAAGGCCAGGGGCACCTGTGTGGCTCAGTGGGTAAAGCCTCTGCCTTCAGTTCAGGTCATCATCTCAGGGTGTTGGGATTGAGCTCTACATGAGGCTCTCTGCTCAGCAGGGAGCCTGCTTCATCCTCTCTTTCTGCCTGCTGCTCTGCCTACTTGTGATCTCTCTCTCTGTCAAATAAATAAATAAAACCATTTTAAAAAAATTTTTTTAAAGAGTTTGCAATGCTTTTTCTTTAATTTGTCCTCAAACTTCAGTGGGTTGCCTCCTCAAACAAAGACTTTGACCCTTCAACTTAATTTTGTGGAATTCAAACTACAAGTAAAGTTTCTTAAGGTATTTTTCTCATTTGACCTTGAATAGTAGTTTTGTGTGTGGGGTGTGTGTGTGTGTGAGAGAGAGAGAGAGAGAAAGAGACAGAGAGAGAGAGACAGAACTAAGAATTCCTTATTAGATTATGGTTATTAAATAAAAATAATTAATTTTATTCTCACAATGTCATACATAGTAGGCTTGCAGCCATCTCATAAATAAACACCATTTTGATGAATTTAAATACATTTGCTAAATATTATTATCTGTCAACATTTATAGTAAGGATTTCTAGTAAAATTCCCTATTGAGCTAAACAAAACAAAACAAAAAGTAATAAAACAAAACAAAACAAAACCTTGGCTAGTTGCCTGAATATTTTTTAATAAAGCTGCTGCTGCAAGTCCTATATCTTTCGATTAATAGATTCTAAAATTTTAAAACATTGCCCATTGCTAAGATACTAACTAAATCTTAACTAGCAGGAACTAATGAACCATATCCCAACAAGTGCCAAAATTATGATGGAGTGATTGTGTATTATCCATGAGGCAGAGACATAGCATCTTTAGGAACTAAATTTTGGCTTAGTAGGAACTTAGAAATGGAAACTTTCAGAACATTTCCTATTAGTCTTCAGTAAGGTGTGTTATAATGTATCACAAGGGACCAGGGATCACAAGCTGATTTTCACCAGGTGTAGTCCTTTTTTCGCTTTGTCCTTCACTGAGGCTTATGCTTCCTTTTTTTCTACCTCTGAAGCACTCCTCAGAGGCTAGTTAAACCAAGATAGAACATTCACCTCCTGACTGCTTCAGTCCTGGAGAAGAAGCTAACAGAGTTAAGGAAAAGGCAAAGAGGAAAAGAAAAGGATTTAAAAAATCCAAATTTGAAAAGAAAAATCATAGGCAAGTATCAATAATTTAAAGTTACCCATAAACTTTGGCACATATGGTTTCAAACCTAAGTGTGAAAATTAGATATCCATTAAAAGAGCATATTAAACGAAGTACTATTTTTAGACTTACATGTAAAGTTTTAGTGAGTTAACTTTAATGTTTCACAGTGCAATTGTAAATTTGCTCTTATATTTCTTTATTCTTAGCAAAAACTCTCTGAATCCATGTTGTCAAAGTCCCTATGTTAGAGATATATTTTCTGTAGTAGAAAGAAATGAGAGAAATTGCTGGTGTTTATATATAAAGCTAAATCACATATTATTTACCAACTGATAGCAATAGGATATTATTTACATTAGAATTCACCCCTGTCAAGGTTAGATCTACACAAAAAGAAAGACATGACAGAAAGATTGCTCCAGAGAATTCTCTAAGATCATTCTGCTACTTTCCTGCTTTTGTCTACTCTAGGCAGGAGAGTCCTGACTAGAGTGTCATGTAAGGTCCAAACCATTCAGGTTTAAATAGAGATGTTTATACATAATTGTAATATTAAATTAGTAGGCTTTCTTTTTTTCTTTCTTTCTCTATTAACAGCTTTTCAAAGACTACCAAAAGAATGATTGGACTGATATTTATAAGAGAAACTATGTGAAGTGTAGTTTCCATACTTTGATATACAAAATATAAAGGATGTACATAAGATTCTCATTTCAGATACAAGTTTTCCTCTCACTTGGTATCTAGCGATAGCTGGCAGATCTAAGGAAATGGTTCTGTTCTAGCTGATAATATTTTCCTTACTTTCCAAACACTGTGACCTGCATCTTTCCCTTACCTTATTGCTTCAGTACTCAAATTAGCCTGCTTTCATTTTGTTTATACACTTGCTCAAATAATAGCATTTAATAAGAGCGTTTATTGATTCATAAGAAATGCTTAATTCCCTCCAATATACTATAGTCATGCCTGAGTCACCTGCACTTTCTCTCTAATTGGAGAACTCAGTGTCTGAATTTGTGTTTTCTTTGGCAATTCTATTTTTTAAGGATCAGCAGTTTTCTGTACAGCAGACAGAGAAATTGAAACCTCTTTGATGTTGAGATAATTCTCTATTGAAGACAATTGAAGCTTATTGTTTTAGTTTCACCGTAGCTAGTATACAGATCACTTATATGATCACGTTAGAATCTTTTTTCCAGAAGATTAAAATAGGAAAATACGAAAGTGGAATCTTAGTTGTACAAGGGAAGAAATTCTTTTCTCCTCAGTTTTTTTAATTTTTTTATCATTGGCAAAATTATGGTAGATAGTTGACCTCAAAGTCCACTAACTGCCATAAACTTCCTGTCTGTACTTCTGGATGCTATAAGACTCTGAGGAAAATAACCTGAAGGTTTTGATGTTAAGAGATGAGCTTCTAGAGACACCCGGGTGGCTCAGTTGGTTAAGCATCTGCCTTTGGCTCAGGTGCTGATATCAGAATCCCAGAATTGAAACTTTTGGCGGGCCCCCTGCTCACTGGGGAGCCTGCTTCTTCTTTTCTTCTTGTCTTCTACTCCCCCTCCTTGTACTCTCTCTCTCTCAAATAAATATATAAAATATCTAAGACAAATAAAATAAAATGAAAAAAAGAGATAAAAAGAGATGAGTTTTAGGTTATAAATTTCAGTTCTATCACTTTTCACCATGTGTGAGCTTGGACAAATTATCTAAGATTTCTACGTCTAGTCAAAATCTGTTTCAAGAAAAAGAAGAGAAAACACATGTCAATAAATATGAAAGAAAAATTACGTGGTTAAGAATATGTAGAGAATCAAACTAAGAAATGTTTAGGGTGCCTGCCTGGCTCAGTGGATTTAGCCTCTGCCTTCAGCTCAGGTCATGATCTCAGGATCCTGGGATCCAGGCCCCGCATCAGGCTTTCTGCTCGGCAGGTAGCCTGCTTCCCCCTTTCTCTCTGCCTGCTGCTCTGGCTACTTGTGATCACTCTTTCTCTATATCAAATAAATAAATAAAATCTTTAAAAAAAAAGAACTAAAATTTTTCAAAGGCGCTAGTATCGTATTTCTCTGGTTTGATGAGAAAACTGGAGTTTCAGGTATAAAGAACCTGCTATGTGTTGAGAAGAATAGATTATAAATGAAATAGTCCCTTTATAAATTGCAAAATGATAAAAGCTTCCAAAGAAAGGATAAGGCCTATATATAAAAAATAAACATCCCACAAAATTTTCAACTGCAACATGGACTATTCAAAAACACTAAATTAAGGTATTTATATTTAGGATATAAAAGAAAGAACTTAAAAACTATTTAATTTATATCTAACTCTTTATTTTAAGTATGAGTTCTTAAATGCTCAATATTAATTCTAAAATTATAACTTCATACAAATACAAATTTAAGACATTTCAAATGTTTATTTAACCGAACAATTAATGAAGAAACCAGTAAGTTATAAAAATTGGTTCAGGATGAGTACAAAAAACATGTATATATGCAATCAGGAATCTGAAATAATTTGTTTTATAAATGCCAAATTGGATTTCTTTTTGTATTGTAAGGTGATCAGTTGTACCTCTAACAGACAAATTTGTTTATATTTCAGCAGAAAATAATATTTTGCATTGGCATTCATTTTCTACATCCTACAGAGTAATAAAATAAAAATGAGAGGCAAAGACTCCATGCATTGGTATAACCCTTCTGGGTTATACCGTTTCAACAAAAAAACACTTTTTAGTCTATGTCAGTTCTTCTCAAGGGTTTAAATCAAAAGGCATCATCAGACATGGAAAAGATTCTGAATATTTACTATCTATGCACATTTTTTAAAAATATAGAAATCCTTATAGTAAAATGCACATAATTAAAGTAAAAAATTTTGTAGGTAAATCCAATCTATGGTTAACTTAGGATACTATGTTGAACTAAATGGGAATATTACATATGCTGTCTACTGCTTAATAGTCTTCCACTTCCATTTCTAGTAATAGCACCTCTGTTTGCCTGTTGGGAACATATACCTCAAATTTAGGGAATGCTTTGATAGTAGAATTAATACATTTAGGTATGAGTTAGTGCATTAATTAAGGAAATGCAGCAAATATACATAGTAAATAAACACGTTAAGTAAACTTAGAAAAAGATGGTGCACAGCTAGCAGATGTAAAAATGAGAAAAATTTAGTTGATTGAATATGTTGCAGAGGAAAGAAAACAAGCAAAATATAGCCAGCAAAATATAAATGAGTCCAAATATAACAGAAACTAAAATATATATAATTAGATTATATTCTTTCCTTAAAATAGTGTTTAACTCAACTAAATAATAATAATAATAATAATAAACATATGTTTTTATAGGAAACACTTATAATTAAATTAAATTTAAATTAAATTAAATTATAATGGCAGAGTTTTAGAAAAGTGAGGGTGGATTATATAAATTATGATCCAGTAATTTAATAGGCTATTACACAGTCATAGAACATAACTTGTGGTAAATCCACCATTCCACTGCCCAGATTAAAAAAATAAAGACTGCAAGATATCATTTATACACATAACCAACTCAACAAAAAATATTATTAGCACTACCTCAACATTCAGACAGAACACAATCATTTATCAACATTCTCCCACTACTTCCTTAAACTATGTCACCATTATCTCTTATCTGAATTATTTCAACATCCTCCTAAATGGTTTTCATAATGGCTGATGGTTATCTTTTCAAAATAAAGTCAGTTTCTGTATTCCTCTACTCCAAACTGTAAAAGTTCTTCATTTCAAACAGTTATAGCTTCATAAGTCATTTTAAGAATTTTGACTTTTACTCTTGGACTGACACATGTGAATGGATTTCAAGTTTTGGAGCATGAATAATTAAAATAATGAATTTCCCACCGATTAGACTCCATACAACTCATTGAAGTTGCTCAGTAAATAGGTACTGAATAAAGGAAAGAACAATGAGTGATTACACCTTCTGACATGTTTTTTTTCTCAGAATAGAAAGACCAGACATGCTGAAGGATATAAGCTATAATAAATACAAGTAATTCTAGCTTTAATATTGATGTAATAGACATGCAGAGTAATAGTATCCCCCCAAAATTAGAGTGCATATTTTTCAAGCACATATGAAATCTTTGCAAAATGTAATAGCATAATAATCTTTTTAAAAATATTTTATTTATTTATTTGAAAGAGAGAGAGTAAGAGCAGGAGGAGGGGCAGAAGGACAAGCAGACTCACCTCTGAGCAGAGAGCCCAACATGGGGATAAATCCCAGGACAGTACAACAGATCAAGACCTGAGCTGAAGGCAGATGCTTAAATGACTGAGTCACACAGACACCCAAATAACATAATAATCTTTAAAGGAAGTAGTACATACATTCCAAATAATCAATATCAAATATGTCACATTGTATGTCAACAATGCAGAAAATTCTTTTTTTTTTTTTTTTGAGGGACATAAGCAGTAAAGTTTATTAAAGAGGAAGTGTTGGGCGCCTGGGTGGCTCAGTGTGTTAAAGCCTCTGCCTTCAGCTGAGGTCATGACCCCATGGTCCTGGGATCAAGCCCCGAATCAGGCTCTCTGCTCAGTGGGGAGCCTGCTTCCTCCTCTCTCTTCTGCCTGCCTCTCTGCCTACTTGTGATCTCTGTCTGTCAAATAAATAAATAAAGTCTTTAAAGAGAAATGTTACAGGACTCATTCTCCTTTAGAGCCTGCAGTTCTTGATCACACAGATTTGAAGAATGAAGAGATAGACTAGACAAAGAGTGGTGGGCAGCAAAGTTTACTGAGCAATAGTAAAGTTTATTTTTTTTATTTTTATTTTTATTACATTCAGTTAGTCAGCATATAGTGCATCATAAATTTTTGATGTAATGTTCAATGATTCATTAGTTGTGTATAATACCCAGTGTTAAACACAATAAACTTAACTTTAAAATATGTCTTAGTCCCCTAATACTTGGAAAAAATAATATTTTCATAATTTATAGGTGAAAAATTGTTGTTATTATGAAATAAATTACCAAATAATCTAAGATAAGTGATAAAGAAAATATAAATACTAAAAATTATTAGATATACTGAAATGCTTCTTAAAGGTAACCCCTTACATGTATGATTTATATTATTTAAAATAAGCAAGCAAAAATATAAAACTAAAACCACAGAGTAGAAAACAAATATGGTAAAATAAAATGAAATACAGATTAGAATAGAAATTAATAAAAGTGATATTCTAAAGGAAGATCTCATTCTTAGAAAAGATTGACAAAGTGGATGAATATCTGACAAAACTTATCACAAACAAAATTGAGGGAGCACACACATATATATACACATTATTAAAAACAATAAAATGTATATAATAAAAAAACCAGCAACTTCAATATCATCAAAACATGTTTAAGCTTAAATGAAACATATTTTCTAAACAAATATAAACTGACATAATTGGCTCAAGAAGAAGCATTAATGGCTATTATCAAAAAGACAAGAGATAAATGCTGGCAAGGATGAGGAGAAAAGAGAACCTTTTGTATATTGTAGGTGGAAAGTAGATTAAACCCACTACAGAAAACAGTATGGAAATTCTTCATAAAATTAAAATTACAACTACTGTATGATCTAAAACCAAGTTTATGGTACATATCTGAAAGAAATAAAAATAACATCACTGTCCTGAAGATATATCTGGACTCTCATGTTAATTACAGCATTATTCACAATAGCTAAGACATGGAAACAATTTGTATCTATCATCAGGTTATGGATAAAGAAACTGTAGAAACTGTTTGTTATACAGATACAGATATAGAGATATATAAATACTTATATTTATATATAAATGGATATCTATATGTATATTTATACTTATGATATCATGCATTTAGATATGTGGAATCTTAATAAATATCAAGCACATACAAACAGAGAGTCAGATGGTGGGTGCCAGGGGCTAAGGAGTAGGGAAATAGGGAGATATGGTTAAAGGGCACAAACTTTCACTTATAAGATGAATAAATTCTGGGGACCTAAGGTGTAGCATGGTGACTTTGGTTAATAATACTATATTGTTTGCTGGCAAATTGCTATGAGCAGAGTTTTAATGGTCTCACTATAACAACAACAAAATGGTAATCATATGAGGTATAGGATGTGTTGTGGTAAATGTATACATGTATATATATGCATGCATATATATGCACATCAATTACATATATGCATCACAATACATATAGGCATCAAATCATCACCTCAAGCACTTTAAACTTATATAATGTTATATACCTCAATGTAGCTGAATAAAAGAGAAACAGGTAAGTTTTACAAATAATATTCATGAAAAATAAAATTGAAAATGACAATTCTAGTTATTGTACTTTTAAAACCACAAAAACAAAGCAGTACTAATATTTAGGGGTGCACACATTTACTTCTAAAAATAAACCTGATAAAGATATATAGCAGCTACAACACCAGAAGTGAGGATATTTGGGCAGGGACAGAAAGGTATGAGACAACAGAGGTGAAAAGGGGCTTGGGAGATCAACTGCATAACTAAAATATGAGTCTTAAAAAAAAAAAAAAAGTTGAAATTAACCTTGCCACATGCTACTTTAAAAATATATAGAGAGAAAACTAAAAATAGATGAAAGACCTCAATGTGAGATAGGAAACCATCAAAATCCTGGAGGAAAACATAAGCAACAACTTCTTCAACCTTGGCCTCAGCAACCTCTTGCTAGACATGTCTCCAAAAGGCAAGGGAAACAAAAGGAAAAATGAATTTTGGGGACCTCATCAAGATAAAAGGCTTCTGAACAGCAAAGGAAACAATCAACAAAACAAAGAGGCAACCCACGGAATGGGAGAAGATATTCACAAATGACACTACAGACAAAGGGCTGTTATCAAAGATCTATAAAGAACTCCTTGAACTCAACACCCAAAAAAACAAATAATCCAGCCAAGAAATGGGCCGAAGATATGACCAGACATTTCTACAAAGAAGACATACAAATGGCCAACAGACACATGAAAAAATATTCCCATCTCTTGGCATCAGGGAAAAAAAAAAAAAAAAAAAAAAAAAAAAAAAGGGAAATACAAATCAAAAGCACAATGAGATACCACCTCGCACCAGTCAGAATGGCTACAATTAACAGGATAGGGAACAACAAATGTTGGAGAGGATGTGGAGAAAGGGGAACCCTCTTACACTGTTGATGGGAATGAAAGCTGGTACAGCCACTCTGGAAAACAATACGGAGGTTCCTCAGAAAGTTAAAAATAGTGCTATCCTATGACACAGCAATTGCACTACTAGGTATTTACCCCAAAGATACAAAGGTAGTGATCTGAAGGGGCATCTGTACCTCAATGTTTATAGCATCAATGTCCATAATAGCCAAATAGTGAAAAGAGCTGAGATGTCCACTGAGTGAAATAAGTTAATCAGAGAAAGATAATTATCATATGGTTTCACTCATACGTGGATATAAGAAACAACACAGAATCATAAGAGAAGGGAGGGAAGACAGAATGGGAAGTCATCAGAGAAGGAGAAAAACCAGAAAGACTCTTAACTATAGGAAACAAACAGGGTTGTGGAAGGCGTGGTGGCTGGGGGATAGGGAAACTGGGTGATGGGCATTAAGAAGGGCATGTGAGGGCGCCTGGGTGGCTCAGTGGGTTAAGCTGCTGCCTTCGGCTCAGGTCATGATCTCAGGGTCCTGTGATCGAGTCCCACATCGGGCTCTCTGCTCGGCAGGGAGCCTACTTCCCTCTCTCTCTGCCTGCCTCTCTGTCTACTTGTGATCTCTCTCTGTCAAATAAATAAATAAAATCTTTAAAAAAAAAAAAAAAAGAAGGGCATCTATCCCCACTCACTACATATTTGGTGTCAAGGGAATCCATTTTCAGGGATTTAAACCTTTCATTCCACCATTAGAGATAAATGTGAATCCAGGTAAATCCTCCTAGAGCGTTACAGATACAACAGCTTACAATGACAATAGTGTCTTCATAGATAAGATATTCATAGACATGTAAATACTTCTGGGTGTGTCTATGAATCATCTAGTTCATGGCTATTTTTATAAATGAGGAAACTAAGATTAGATGTAAAAGTGCTGTCATACACAGTTGAGACCAGGGCATGGACTCAAGTCTTCTGATTGCTAACCCATTGTTCTTAGAATAAGAAGATAAAAGGGAGCCAGGAAGATATGGGCAGCAGTGGAAGACAGAAAGGGATCCCAGAAAGAGAAAGGGCAAAAAATAAAAAATCTGGTCATGTCCTCCAAAAAATCCATTTATGTCTCAGTCACCTCAGACTAATATAAGATCAGCAGGAGTAATAGGGTCACAGGAGCACATCTGCACTCTCCCATACCCAATCCAGAAACAGTACGTTCCTGGATCTTGCTATTCAAACTGTAGGACTCAGTCCAGACCAGTCACCAAGACCAGTCACCAAGACCAGCCACCACAATAGCCTCACTCAGGAGCTTGTTAGATGTACAATCTCAGGACGCACCCCAGACATACTGACCCAGAATCTGCATTCTAACAGGATCTCCAGGTGATTCATGTACACATCAAAGTATAAACAGCACTGGACCAGGACACAGGGAGAGATGAGGTCCACGAGCAGCAACTCAGACTTACCACAGACACTGCTACCAGCATCACCCTTTTGCGGAAAAGGGTGATGGCTACCTCTGGCTAACACAGCACCTCAGTATCTTAAGACCCCAATTCCAAGGATTTTTTATATTTCCCCAGAATCCTCAAAGAGGGTAAAGGGAGAGTCTTGATGCCTAAAGTGGGGGGGGGGG